>NW_011500697.1:96467-100546 GCF_000495115.2 Populus euphratica | reverse complement strand
TACTTGGTGCAAGGAATATTTAGAAAACATTAAACCAAGATGGTGATGTTGATACAACTGAGTTTGCGGTGGTTGAATTTATGAGGATGAGGCCTCGATTTGTAGAAAAATTGAGGAGAGGGAGGGGTTGTTGTTTTCTACTGTAAAAGAAAAGTAGAGAGAAGAAGAAAAAATGGATGAGGTTATTGTTGGTAATAACACTATTAATGTTGTTAGCAAATAATGACATGTCATGTTACCGATGGAATTACCGACATAATATTTCTTGAATTTTTTAAAATTATTTTTATTTTATCACCAATTCCATTGCTAATTATTGATGAAACATATTCCATCACTAATGACATCGGTAATGTCCAATATATATTTTTTGTTGTAAATGTCATCAAACATTATAAACATAATATTTTTTTATTAGTATTTCCATTGCTATTTGATAATTTTTTGGTAGTGTTAAGATTTCTATTAAAAGTGCATACCTTTAAATCAGGGATAACTAAGGCTCTTGATTAATTTTTAGTAAAAGCTCTAAATATTAAGACTTGATTTGTTTTCATGTACAATGAAAAACTATTTTAAAAAAATATGTTATTTTTCATTGTTTGGCTACATTAAAATAAACTTTTTGAAGATAATTGTTTGGTATTTGATATGTATGCAAAATATGAATTAAAAAGAAGAAGAAAAGACAACAAATATTAATTGATAGTTGGACCATGATTTAAGAAAAAAATAGTCTTTTAAAACACTTTCATCTTTTGTGAATGTAAATTGTTTTCTCTTGTTTTAAGTTTAGTTCTCTTTTAACCCTAAAATATTTTCCATTTATCAAGTAGTTCTTAGCTAGGCAAACATGAGAAAAACAAAATTAACTATGTATATTTTAGATAGACTAGACTTTTTTGGGTGAAACAATATTTTACTCTTTTAGAGAATTTACCAAAGAGTATGAATATATGTTCATAACTATACATAATAACTTTAATAAATTTAAATTAATGAAAAAGAAGAGAAGTCAAGAAAATAAAAAAAATAACCAAAAAACCCGAACTGTGAAAAAAACTGATTAGACTTATTAAAATTTTGAAAAAATCAACTATTTCGCTTTGATTTTGGTTTTATAAACCTGAAACTAAAAAAACCAAACTAAATCGAACCCAAATAAAAAAAAAATAAAGCCAAATATAAAAAACCAAGTCAAACCAAGAAAACCTAGCTAAACCAAACAAAACCAAGTAAAACTGATTTGAACCAGTTTTTGTCTAAAAAACTAAACCAAACCTAACTCACCTAGTCAGTTTGAACCAAATTTAATTTTTTTTAAATTTCAGTTTGGTTGTTTTTTTTAATAAAAACCAAACCGAAAATAATTATTCCTAAATCAAAATGGTAGTAAAATAATCAAGTGGCCAAAGATGTAATGCAGTCCTTGTTATCATAATCTATGACAAATTTTTAGTTTTTTTGTTTAATGGTAAGAGTATTTTGGACCTATCTTTTGCATGAGTTAAAACTAAGTTTCTCTTTTAACCATTTTAAAGCACACCTTATATATGTTGGTTTAATATATTTATAAAAAAGCAATAAAGTCTTTTTTAGTAGTCTTAAGAAAGCAAATCTCTTATGATTTGTGACAATAAAAACATTAATCACCAAGTTTTTTTTGTTGTTGTTTTTAATATTTTTACTTATTATAGATTTATTTGGAAGTGTGGTTGCGGTTGCTTTTGAAGTAGTTTTTTGTGCCAATGATATTTTTTTATTTTTAAAAAATTATTTTTGACATCAGCACATTAAAATAATTTAAAAACTTATTAATTTGAAGTTAATAAAAAAAATTAATTTTTTCAAAAGCACTTTTGAAATGTAGAAACAAACAAGGCCTATATTTCCAAAAAATAATTACGGAATAAACACAAGTTTTATTTAGCATAAAATATGTTGTTTATTTATTTACTAGATTGGTGATAGCATGCTAAAGGGCAATTAAAATTTTTCTATAGAAAAAAATAGATGTTCAAGTGATGAAAAATAATAAGTCAATCTTGATTAACTTAACCAAATTGTCATTTGTAATATGAGATTGTGATAGAAAAATAACTTTTAAAACAGATCAAAGTTAAATTAATAAAACAATGTTGAAAAAAAAAAAGTCAACTTGAGATAACTTGCAACCAAAGATTGCCAAATAGCAAAAAATAAAAAAATCACAAAACTTAAAGCCTAATAACCTTATGTCAAAGAATGAAATTGAAAAAAATAATAACTAAAAAATAAAAATATGATAAAAAATTGAGTTAACTCAACTAACTTATGACCTATAATATGAGATCTGGATTAAAAAAAACTATTTTCATAAAAAAAAAAGGCCTAGAACAAAAAGACTAAAGCTAAATAAAAAAAACATTGAAAAAAAAATTAACTTAGATTAGCATGACTAATCCATGACCCGTGATAACCTTACAAAAAAATACATAAAAATCCACAAAACTCAAGGCCTAATAACCAAATCTAAAAAGATAAAAATGAAAAAAAATCAATTTTAGAAAAAGAAACATTGAGGAAAAAAGCCTAAGTTAATCCAAGTTACCTCAACTAACCCGTGACATGTGATATAGGATCAGGATAAAAACAAATTGAATTTAAAAAAGTAAATAAAAAAATAAAAGTTAAATCAATAAAAAAACTTGAGTTAACTCAAGTTAACTTAACCAAGTTAATTAACTAAGTTATGACCTAGGACAACTCTTTTGAAAGGAAAGTATAAAAATCACAAAGTAAAAAGTCTGATAACCTATTGTCAAATTATAAAATTTTAAAATAAAATAAAATAGATAAATATTAGGGAAAAAAACTCAATTCAACCTAGGTTAACTTAACTAATCCATGAACAGGAATATGACAATCAAATTTGGTATAAAAATAAAAAAGTAAAATTCACAATCATTAATAGTTAAAAAATAACAATCAAATAAGAAGGGTCAAATATGTTATAGAAACTAAATGAAAAAAAATATTTAGAGATTAAATTGAGAAATAAAATAACTTAAGAAAATTATAAAAAAGGCAATAATAAAAAAAATAAAGGTTGAAATTGAATATATAAATTGAAACGCTGGATTCCTTGCAATATGCAAGGCACTTTGACTATCACAATAGAAAAGAAGATTCTTTTGTTTGTGCCCGAGCTCCTCCATAAGTTTCTTCATCCATATCGTTTCTTTACAAGCTGGTGTAGCTGCCATATACTCAGCTTCTTCTGTGGATAACGCTACAACAGTCGGTAGTTTAGAGACCTAGCTCACAGCTCCTTTTGCAATTATGAACACATAGCCTGTAGTGGATTTTTTTTTTTCAAGGTCACCAGCAAAATCTGAGTCAACAAAACCTCTGACAGTAAATTCTGATCCTCCATAACATAATGCGACATCTGAGGAACCCTTGATGTATCTCAAGATCCTCTTAATAGTATTCCAATGCTCTTTACCAGGATTTGCCATGTATCGACTCGCAAGTCCCACTGCTTGTGCAATGTCTCATCTTGTATATATCATGACAAATATTAAACTTTTCACTACTGATGCATACGGTACTCGAAACATCTCCATCCTCTCTACTTCATTACTAGGAGACATATTTGAGGATAATTTGAAGTTAATAGGAAGTGGGGTGGAAATTGGCTTACAATCTTGCATGTTGAAACGTCGCAAGATCTTCTTCAAATAATTCTTCTAAGAAAGCCAAATCTTCCTCTTACTTTTGTCTTGGTAAATTTGCATCCCTAGAATCTTGTTTGCTGGTCCCACGTCCTTCATATCAAACTTCCTAGCCAATTGTGCCTTTAATTCTTAGACTTGACCTTTGTTAGGGCCTATCACCAACATGTCAACCACGTACAACAACAGAATGATGAAAACATCATCTTCCTCAAACCTCTTGTAATACGTACAATGGTCTGAACTAAGTCTATTGTACTCAAAGCTAATTATGAAGGAATCAAATCTCTTGTACCAACACCTCGGCGCCTATTTGAGATCGTATAGAGATTTGTTCAACTTGCAAACCAAGTTCTCCTTGCC
>NW_011500697.1:75959-94361 GCF_000495115.2 Populus euphratica | reverse complement strand
TAATAATAATAATAATAATAATAATAGTAAAGAAAGAGAAGAAGAAGATGATGATGAGAACTTGGAGATGGAATATTAATGTAAGGATTAAACAATAATAATAACAAATGTCAAGGTTAGAGGTTCCACTAATGGTATATCAAACAAGTATAGTATAAACTTTTATTATTGAATTGGAAACCACACACAAAGGAGGTTCCAATCAGATTATATATTGTTAACATGATTACATTAGTCATCTTATTCAATTAATGCTAATACTTGTAAATCTCGTCAAGCATTCATGATTATAACTTATGTTAACAACAAATCAAGTTCCTTTCATAGCTCAGGTGTCGGTTATACCATACATTATGGGCTATGAAAGTGCCAAGCATTTGTTGTACCAAGTGTTATACAACATAAATCAAGATTAGTTATTTAACAAGCAAAGTATTAAAGAGTGAACAAGATAGCAAATATAAAACATGTTAGTATCAAACATTAAAGTCCATATTAAGTTTACATTATACTTATTCTTACACCATTAGTGTAACCTTTTCACCTTGACATAATTAACTTAGCTAGACATAATGAAAGAAAGCAAAATAGATAAACAAAATAAGAACATAAAAGTTAACTAAGTAAAGGAAAGGAAATGAAAGGCATAAACTTAATATTAATGAAAACAAAGCATAAAAAATACAAAGAGAGAAAGGAAGAGCATGATCTTGATCTGGAAACCAAGATGCCTAAATGCATGGCAAATGCCTCCTTTTATAGGCCAAAATTGGAAACTATTGATTTGATGACTAATTGATAAGTGGGTGACCAACTTTTGACTTGGTGACAATCCTTATCTTCTCTTGTCTGCCCAAAACGTCATTGATAACGTCAAAATTGGAGCCAGTTGTAAACATGAAAGTTGTAGGTAATTGTCTCATCTTTCTTGTGTAAAACATTCAGCTCATTTGGACTTCTAGAACTCTAGATATGGCCAAAATACCGAACAGTGCTCGGGCTGGAAGACAGATTCGGGCTTCTTTGTTGTTGCTACAATTTGGACTTGATAATGGCCTTTTTAGATCTTGGGCTCCATATGAAAGTTGTAGGCCTATGTCTTACCTTTCTATCCATATAAAGTAGACCTAAATCTAAGATGTATAGCTCCAGATATGACCTAATTACCGAACAGTGTTCTGGTTTGGATTGCTCCGACATCTCTTTTATAACTTTGGTCATCTCTTTGCCCTTGCAATTTAAGTTCTTAAAGTCATCAATCAATCATTTCATTTATGTGATAGGCCTGCATTTAAAATGAACATTTACCATAATTTAAATGTATCTTATATTATTAGATATATTATTATAAAACATGCTTTAGTTAAGGAGTTATTGATACTTCAAGTGCAAAATGATAATATAAAACCATGATAAAAAGGCACTTTTAAGTACTAATCACTCCTCCCCAAGGATACAACTGGTGCTTGCCAAACATCAGAGTGAATCAGGTCTAAGATGCCTTTGCTCTTAGTTGTTGATGTGCCAAACTTTAACCTGTGTTGTTTACTTGTAACATAGTGCTCACAAAAAGGTAAAGTAACCTTTGTAAGCTCAAGGAGTAACTTCTGATCAGAGAGAACCTTTAAACCTTTCTCTGACATGTGACCTAGTTTTTGATGCCACATCATTGTCTTCTCTTCTGCAGGATTGGCTGATGCGATTAACGCTTCTGCCTCATGATGTGTTTCTCCCATTAAAGCAAATATATTTGCAACTGTCTTTCTTACCTTTAAAACCACTAGCACTCCTTTGATGATTTTTATGATTCCATTATCTGTTCGAATCTTACAGCCAAGACTATCAAATTATCCTATGGACAAAAGATTCTTCTTTAAGTCTTTCACATGTCACACTTCTGAAATAGTACGAATTAAGCCATCATACATCTTCAATTTGATGGTGTCAATGCCAACAATCTCTAAAGCATGATTATCACTCCAGAGATGGGTTTATATGTATGGAATCAATCTCGATTAGGAGTCATATGTCATGTTGCTCTTGAATCCATTAGCCAGACCTTAATGAGCTCTTCTCTATCTATAGAGATTGTTGCTGCTTCACTATATAAAACCTCTCCATCTTCGGAGGTGCTTGCAACACATCCTTGAGGTTTTGATGACTCTACAGTATTCTCTATACCCTTTTTAAACCAACAATCCTTTTTAAAGTGCTATTTTTTGCTACAGTTGTAGCATTTCATAGTTTTCTTACTTCTTGATTTGGACCTCCATTGCCTTTGACTCCCATTGGAGCCACGCTCCGTTGATCTTCCCCTTGACACTAACAACGCCTCTGCTTGGTTTGAACTGTTTCTGTCTCCTTTGTTTTTGTGTCTATTTTCTTCTTCTAAGATAGTGGCTGCAACATCATCGAAGACTAAATAGTCTGAGAGGATATTATTTGTTAAATTGATAATAAGTTGATCATACAAATTAGGAAGACTTTAAAGTAGAAGCTCTGCACGTTCATTTTCCTCTATTTGTTAACCCAACGTAGTGAGTTGTGAAAATAGAGTTCTTATTGTGTTGATGTGGTCAGTCACCGACGTGGTCAGTCCTCTGCTTTAAGAAAATCTTGTTGTGCAAAGACTTGGACTCGTATAACTTTGTTAGAGTCTCTCATATCTCCTTAGTTGTTTTCTTCTGCACCACACTTGATAATACTTCATCGGCTAATGCTAAATATATGTTAGCAATAGCATTGTCATCCATCTCATTCCATTTTGTATTATTAGTGATCTCCTCGGGTCGATCTCCAATTGCTGTCAAGCAATTGTCTTTCCTTAAAATTGTCTTAATTCTCATTTTTCATAGTGAGAAATTGCTCCCATTAAACCTCTCAATCTCGTACTTTGCTGCCATTATATTCACCGAGATCTATTCAACTATCACTGTTTCACTGATCTGTAGCGTATATATAAATAGTATCGTGTGAATAATACTTCACTAAGTAAGTTCCCAAGAAAGATTGGAGGGATAACAAACGGTCCTACTTAAAACTCAATCTCCTTAGATAGAACTTCTTAATTGTATTTAATCACCACACTTCTTTTCTATATACGCCAACAGTAACAATGTAAATAATATCGTATAGATGAATAATGCTATATAGGTGAATAGTGTCATAGACGTGAATAGTAACTGTATACACGAATAACTTTTGTGTACTAACAACACCAACCAAAAGGCTCTGATACCACTGTTAGGATTCTGGCATGTAAACCCGATAAGATAAAAGGCAAGGAATAGGATAAAATGAGAAATGAGACACACAAGAATTTACATGGTTCACCCAATTTAGGTTACGTCCACAAGCAAATATAGAATGATTTTACTAAGTAATATAAGAATTACAACCTCTCTCAAGTAATAGGAGAACAACTAAAATCTTTCTATTACTAGGAGAGAACACCTCACTTACTCTCACAAATACCTCACAATTTTATGGGATTACTCTCTCTTCTCTCTACTCTTCACTTCTCTTCTTTGGTGTGAATAATAAGCTTGGAGGCATTACCTATTTATAAGAAAAGTGAGGGGACAAAGGCCATAAATTATAGTATAAATTATACCAACAATTCATCTCCACTAATTTTTGTCTTCCATTAATTTTGTCTTCCACTAATTTTGTCTTCCACTAATTAATGGATATACTTAATGAAGTATTGGCTTTAATGGATATACTTAAGTTAATTAAGTATTAGCCTTACAAAAACACAAGCTTCTCTTATTTATTGGAGTGGGTATTGCATATGCTATCAACGTTTTATTTATTTTTATTTTTTTATATTTGTTAAAAGATTAAATTGACCCTTATGGAACTTGACAATAACAAAAAATCTAAAAACAAAAAACAAAAAAACCCTAGACAACAACTATAGAATATTTGCCTTGGATAATATTTTAGATATTTTTATGCTTTTGAAATTGAAAACTCAAAAATGCTTATACAAAAAAGTTAATTAATTTTTTTTGACGATATTTAAGTCATGCTATACAAAAAAAGGGTAAAAATATCTATTTGTTTTTATTTAATTTTATAATAGACAATATATCCCATGAAAAGATTAAATTATCCTTTAAATTACGAGGCTTTGTATAGGGAGGGAAAATTTGTCAAATCATTTAAGGGAGTTTACAGTGAAAGATTTATAAAAACTATTTTTATGGTTGTAATTTAAAAAAATAAGTTTAAAAAAAATATGGTTCGGTATTGTTAATTGGATTTAGATAAGTGTTTGGTAAAAATTATGATTGACGTTTATTTATAACAAAAAAAATATGAATAAAATATTTGGTATTTATCTGGTTGCGGTTGTTTTTTAACATGTTTTTTATTTGGAAATGCATTAAAATAATATATTTTTATTTTAAAAAAATTATTTTTGATATCAATTCATCAAAATAATCTAAAAACATAAAAAAGTATTAATTTAAAGTAAAAATAAAAATAAAAAAATTATCAATTTTTTTTAAAAACACTTTTAAAATGCAAAAATAATTAATATTTTACAAAAATTAATTAAAAAACATGTAAACATTACTTTATAAAAACTATATTTCAAACTTAATTTTTTAATAGACCTGCTAATGTAAAATACAGTTTTTATAGTTACAAATAATTTATTATATTTTTATACCACAAACACATGATAAGCATTGTATATATTGGATCAGGCAATCAAGTACGAGAAAATAGCTTCGTTTATCTAGTCTTATTCACTAAATCTCAAAGCCCAAAAGGCCCACACAAACGCCAACAGCCCATTTTCATCCAAGCCCACCAAGACGACGCGTCTTACGCAAAATCAAGTGCCCGTGGCAAGAAAACAACTGAAGAAAATCAAATAAATTTAAATTAAATAAAAAACACAAAACTCTGCGACTAAAACCCTACTCAACAGCACCCCTACTCACCACAGAGTACTGTCTGAGTCGTTTCTCCAGACTGAGTACTGACTGGGTCTTCTTCTTTAGTCTTCAAACATGAAATTTCTTCTTCAAGGTAAACAACACAAACGATTTCTTTTTTTTTTCCCCATTTCTTCTGCTACTTTAAGAAAATGAAATAAAAAAAACAGATACAATATTTATGATTTATCAGGTGCTCAAAGATCACTGCTCCGCGGCTTCGGAAGGCGATACTTGGCTACTTCAACAGAACAGTACGCCAAACGAAATTATGCAAATAATTTATCAGAGTACAACACTGTTTTCACTTCTCTAACTGCTAAACGCAGGTATTTATTATTCCCTTAGTTATTTATAAATGTATTTTTGATTATATTAAATTTAATTTACTTAAATTTATTATTATTGTTGTTGGGAATTAGGCATTATCTGTTGAGAGATGCATACGATGATATGGTGTTAGACGGAGTGCAGCCGAGTAGAGATACATTTCATTCTTTGATTGCTGGAACAATGAAAGGCTCGCGTTTGCAAGATGCTTTCTATTTTAGAGATGAGATGAAAACTATGGGTTTGCTTCCTGATGTATGTTTTTCTCTTTTCTCGTTAATTTTTGAAAGATTATTACTATTTTTAAGCCATGTGATTTTTTCGATATTATAGGTTGTGTTGTACAACTTTTTGATATCAACCTGCGGGAAAAGCAAGAATTCTGACCAGGCAATTAAGGTAAAGCTATGCTATTGTTTTTTTTTTTTAGCAGGGATAAAGTGCTATTTGTATTTGGATTTTGCTAATTTTTCTCTTTTGTTGAAGATTTTGGACGAGATGAAGAATTCTGGAGTGAAGCCGAATGGACAAACCTATATCTGTCTACTTAATGCATGTGCTGCTGCTGGTCGGTTAGATCCAGTGTATGTTATTTCTTCCGTGGTTTGTATCTTTTCTCCTTTTTCATCTTGATCACCATGTTCAATCCCTCAACCTGATTACCCTTTTCATCTAGCTGCATGGCTTTGTAGCCTTAAGTGTATGACTGGGAAAGTTTACAATGAAATGAGGTGCAGCTTCCCAAACTAAAATGATTGGTATAATGCATTTCCCAACTTAACTTCATTAACTGTAATGTTTGTTGAGGACATCAATGACTGTCAATTCTGCCCATATACAGAAAAAAATCTCAGATTCTATTGCCAATGAACTTATGGACCATGTCTTCAGCCAACAATTGGCTTGATGTTGAGCCTGGAGCATCATCAAGTTATGTTTCCCATAAATTGTCTTGTTGACCTGCATAAAATTAAATTATTCAGCATCATCATCTAAAATGTTACAGGTATGCAATTGTTCGTGATATGACTTCAGCTGGTGTTGGTTTGAACAAGTTCTGCTATGCAGGACTAATAGCTGCACATAAGAACAAGACACCCATAGCAGAAGATGTAGCCACCAAAGTAACTATAAACAACTCTCCTTTTTTTGAACATCATTCTCTCTTTCTTTCAGAATTTTGAAGCTTTTCTAATAACCTTATATTGTTGGAAGATTATTGAGCTTGTTGAGCAGTCAAAGGGTTGGTCATCTGTTGAAGCATCAACAGGAGAAAATGCTGAAAATGTGATGATGAATGTTTCTGAAGAGGAATTATACAATTTACCAACTGCAGACTATGCTCATAAGCGTCGAGGGTTTTTGCGTAAGGAATTGACTGTCTACCATGTGGCCTTTCATGCTTTTACAGAGCTTAAAAATGTTCAGGTAGATTTTCTCAGATCCCTAGTGATATCTTGGTTTTCTAGCCTTTAAGAAAATCAATTTCTACTATACCACTCACTATTGCTGTCTCATTTTTTCTGTTGCTTTTATTTATTATCAGTAGTCTTCTTGTTGTTTTTTCTTGGTCGCAATAGGCTATGGAAGTTCTTGTGGAGATGCTTAAGAGTGAAAAAAAGGATCCTGATGTCTTTATTCTCTTGCAAATAATGAGGTATATTAGTTGATCTTTATTTAACATTTGAGGTCAATTTAATCAAGCTATGTACAAGAGCAATGCAGCATAGATTTATTCATTTTCCTTTCATACCCTATTGATATTTTCCTAAACAGTCATGAAACTGCATGCATGGTTTCAAACAATGAGTCCAAATTCTCTCTCTTTGTGGTTTATCATTTGGTAACTGGGAAGAGTATTAGCTTTAATTGGCTATCAGTTGTTCATGGATAGATAGTATATTGAGTGGTGTATTTATCAGAGTGCCTTCTTAGAATTTGGTGATCGACTTCCTTGTATACACCTTTCTGATATACACTTTATATGAAATCTTTCTTTAAATTTTAGTTCTAACTAATATAGCTGGCTGCTAACCTGACCCTTGTAATTGCCTTCCTAGTGATACACTTTTTATAATAATCTATATTTAATTAGAGCTGTTATGCATTCTTTGCAAGTGTTGTGCAGTTAGGTTAGGGACAAGGTTTATATGGAAGAGCATATGTTATTTGGCAGGGGAACTCCTATAGATTTTTCCATTTAATGAATTAACTCTTAGAAAATTTACTTTCTTATTCTCTAAAAATCTTTAGTTGGTCTGAGTTTTGTCAAAATTCATGTCTTCTACATAATGCATGAGTCTTGTGCGAACTCTCTTCCTGAATCTCATTCCATGGCCTGAATGTTTCATGTTTCTGGTAACTATGATGTGGTTAGCCATGTCTCACTTCCTAGAACCATAGACAAGAGACAGAAAGAGTATTGTTCTTTTCCAAGAATCAATCACAAGAAAACTCAAGATAAAACATTGAAAACACTTGTGACATTCTCATTTGAAAATAAATACCTTTGTGTGGCTTGAAGAGATGCCTGCATGATTGCTAGCTTTGGTGGATAGAAATGCACACCACTATTGTAATTAGTATTGAGGAGCATTGCAGAGGGTTAACTATCTTTCATAGCATGGCTTTTATCACGGGTTTATAAAGTTTATTAATTGTTCCAACCCTAGTCATTTGCTTTGCAATTTTCATTGGTCTGAGTTAAGTTTGTGAAATTTAATTTCCATAAAAGAAATTAATCTGAAAAATGGCCTAAAAAGAAAAGAAAAAAAAATGCAAACTAGCCTCTTCTAGCTAGGTGTGCTTGAAGTTGGATGAGAATTTCTCTATATATATACATATTCCTTTAAAGATGCTTTCTTCCTTTCTATTTCTATTTATTTTTTCAATGTACAAGTGAAAATTTTCATAAATTACTTCTATAAATTTGTCTTTTTTGAGAAATATTAAGGCGGCTTGTTAAATCAGGTTATGGGAAAAAGAAAGCCACGATAAAAAAAAAAATTGCATTCTTCTATTTTTACTGTAATTTTGATTGATTGAAAAAGAAGAAGAAGCTTAGTTGTCCTTTTCTGCTGTCTTCAAATAAGCAAATAATTAATTTTTTTCTTATAATATAGTAGGATGTGGATCTCTGCTTGCTTTAACTATAAGAAGCAAATAATTAATTTTTTTCTTATAATATAGTAGGATGTGGACCTCTGCTTGCTTTAACTATTTTTTCAGAACAAAATTAGAAATGCAATGAAGGTTTTTCATTTAAATTATTCCTATAGTATCAGTAATGCATTTTGCTTTGTCATAGCCATCGCACTTCATGTTCTTCTATGTGATCATTACAATTTCTAATGCATGGAGCAGTGCCTTGGTGGTCATTTCTTATTTTTCATTATAAACAAAAAAAGGATCAAATAATGAAATTAAAATGTCAATGCAATAACAATTACATCATAATTCAGATTACCATATTGATATATATATATATAGGAATAATATTTGTAACTTTTAGAGGCTGGTAATGTTGTATTCAAGGAAGAATATGACAATAAATAATTATTGGGAAAACAAACAAGCTAAGATAGACAGCTGCTAGTGAGAAGTAGATACAATCAAATATTAGTTGTGTAAACAGATGGAAAAGACTGAATAAGTTGGCTGAGATTCTTATTATGTCTGTAGCAACGTAGAATAGGATTATATGGCTCTAACATTTGGCATTGCAAGGAAAGTAGGAAGACAAGAAAGAATATTGCTTGTGTAAAATTCTGTTCAGGTTCGAACAATGATTTTAGATTATAGAGAACATAATCAGAGAGTTGTCACTACTAGCTATCCATTGAATTTTAGGCTGTCTTTCCAGTCCACTTGTTGTGCAGAACAGTTTTTTCTTTTTTAATAAGCATTGGGTGTGCATCAATTAGGCCAAGGCTATTCTTGAACTTGCAACCTTTTTTTCTTTTTTATTATTTTTTTTATTTCAATTGTTCATTTGACATTAAAAGCTATGAAGTGTCCTTCTAAATCCTTTTTGTCTAGGTGCTATCTACTTTCTGGAGACCTTGATCGTGGTCTTCAAGTTTTTAATGATTATATGAATTCCATGAAGCCTTCTTTTATAGAACTATACACGGTGAGTTTTGTAACAACTGCCATATCTGCGATTTGTATATATATCAGTTGGCTGTTATATTGAATTGTTGTATTGTAT
Source organism: Populus euphratica (assembly GCF_000495115.2). Lineage (NCBI taxonomy): Eukaryota > Viridiplantae > Streptophyta > Magnoliopsida > Malpighiales > Salicaceae > Populus > Populus euphratica. The sequence goes on along the minus strand of NW_011500697.1, from coordinate 84,869 downwards.
ATCACTTGCTGTTGGAAAAACCAGCTTTCGTTTTTCTGACTTTATGTATAAGTAGGTTCTAGAGGTATTGAACAGAAATTCTAGAACATTTTTGTTCACATGTATCTTCCATCTCAGAATCATGTCCTTTCTTCTGCTTCCAGCAGCATAATTGACCTTACTTGAAAATACATGCATTCTTTAATTTTCTCAATATTGCATGTAGCAAGATGTGCTAACCTGCACATTTATTTTACAAAAATTTTCAGGGGTATATATGTCAGTTCATAAAAATTTTCTTCTCTAACACCATACACTCTTTGCCCTCTCCTCTTTCTCGAAATATCCCTACTGGATTAAATGCTCTTTCTTATTGCTCTATTTCTGTGTATCAATCATCTATAAACAATTCTCAAGAAGTGACAATTACCTATAAACTCTTCACCTTTGAATTCCCGCTTTTTTCCCTATTAGGACTTTAGAATCATGTTTTTTTTTTTTCCCTAATAGAAGTGGAAAGGTATAGCTTATTGGATCTGGATCTATTTTCCATTGAAAAATCATGTTTGTTACTCTTAACAATCATGTGAATTAGTTCTTCAGAATGTGGATTGTGATGAATCATTATATGATCACTTTTTACTAATGTAGGCTTCTTGCTTCTCAAACATCAATTGACAAGGTCTGTCAAGAACTTCTGTGTTAACATATTGCTTATTAGTGAAATGAAGAAATTTGAAATTTTGATGGTTTTTAACAGTTCGTTGCATAAAAAAAAGGGAGAAAGGAGAAGGCAGGGGCCTTTATCTGTTTTTTGGGAGGATGCAAATCTTTTTTCGGACATACTAAAATGAAAAAATCTTCCCTGAATGCTAATTTTATTATTACATGAGAGAACAAGGCTATTTTATATCTAAAAAACGGTGGGCACATTACTTACCTGCAAGGGGCTGCTAAGTTGCCATTATTTCTGCTTGTCAGATTTGAGCGGAACCCATTACTATTTGGACTTAGATTACCTCTCAATGCATTAAACTGCAATCATATTCATCTATTCACAAAATCACGTTTTTTTTTCTTCACACGTGACTCTTCCTTTCTCCCCACTGAACACATGGACACCCCCCCTCCTCCCAAAAAAAAAAAAATCTCCTCTCTCTCCACTTGATCTGCATATATTCTCTGTTCTTCCTCCTCCGCCAGGTCACCACCAAAAATCTTTTTTCCTTCTGCCACCGATGATGACAAGAGGGTTCTCACCTATTATCCATTCTTTATAGAAGTGCATACAAAATTATTACTTGATTTATTTTACAATTTCTCTTTTCCATTACATCATTTTTGTGAGCCCGAACTATTTTTCTTAACATATCCACAAAGGGTAACCTGACTTTTGTAATATCATAAATTGAATTTACAATTAACCTTTGTTTACTGGGAACAGTGAAAATATATGAATTGCCACCAGAAACTTTCTATTTGGAGATTCCCTTCTTTCTTTGCATTTTTTTTTTACTTTCCTTCCTTTTTTCCCTTATTTTGCTGACTAGCAGCCATTTGTTTCTTATTTTCTACTCTAATTTATTTACATCTGCCACTGTGGTGTGGGGAATCAATTTATTTCCTGTATTGGTGCAACTAAGCTGATCATAACACAAGCCTTAAACTGCTTGAACTTCTCATAGGTACTTATTGAGGGAGCCATGGTAGGGCATACTCCAAGAGGAATGCAAATTGCTTTAGACAAGCTGGTATGGTTAGTTTATGGTTCTATACTGTGTTTCTGATAGTGTCATCATTGTGCCTTCATATAGATTCTTGAACAATGCAGGAAGAAATGACGCAGAGAAGCTTCTTCTTGTTTCCAAAAATTGCAAATGATCTACTCCTCATAGCAGCTGGTGATAAGGTAATAATTATGCTGCACTTTATTTTTCACAAGGGACCATTCATTGTCATTAATAGTTAGAAATGTTTATATGTTGTTGAGCTGTATATCTCATCATTTTATGATAAAATTACAGAAAGGTGGATATACTACTGCCAATTATATATGGGACCTGATCCAAGCTCGTAAAATGCCACTTTCATTTCCTGCAGTGGAAGCATATTACAATGGGTTAAAAGTAAGTCTTTTTTGTTTCATAATGCAGTGGAGGATTTTACAATGGGTCTGCTGTTTATTTAAGCTCGTTGTTCCCTCTTTTTTTTTTTTTCCTGTAGCTTCATTCAACTACACATTCCCATATTCATGATGAAACTAATAGGTTAAAGACTTGCAGAGAATGGATATAAATTCTTCAAGTGACTCAAATAGGTTAAAGAATTGCAGAAAAAGTTATCCATAATGCTCTTGGTTTAGAGTGGAGGGTCTTTAAATTGACATGACATATGCGAGGATGACCCTGTGAGAATTTAGCTTTGCAGGCTGTGTGATTAAACAAAAAATATTAGCTTAAGCAGCATTGTGTTTACAGAACAACCCTGATGTTTCTCGCCCTTGATAAACTGGAACTTCTCGTCATTTATATCCATAGAGGGGACAGAACTCATTGGATTACATGTTAATATTATAGGTATTTCCTAATACCAACCGCATGGTTTTCCTTTCTCTTTGCAACTCATCAGATCATCTATTAATAATTTAGGTATTTCCTAATACCATCTGCGTGGTTTTCCCTGTTCTTGGCAACATTTTTCCTGTTTTCTCGATTGTGGAGACATTTTTTTTCTGGAACTATCAAACCTTTTTTCCACACAAATGTCCCTCGAAAGACCCCTTTGGATCATTTTCAGTGAATGAAAACGTCTGGTGGTCATCTCACCATGTGCCCTGTTCAATACGTGCTGCACATATGGTCCTGTTATCTCCATAAGCAGATTCCAGTGTCCTTCCATAAGCTTTGAAAGTTGGAGTTGAGCTAATGAAATTGCAAAATGCAATGTGTTGTTCTTTCAAAGTAATTTAGTAAAGTTCATACGGTGGTTTTGCAACATACTGTTGGTTCTAAATCCTATCGCTGTGTAGCTACCTAACTCTTTTCCTTCTCTTCTTTGAACGGCAGGGGCGCTGTGTACCGGAAGACGATCCCAGATGGTTGCTAGTTTCTAGTACATACGAGAGGCTACGCCCAAGATCTGGAGCAGGAACTGGACCTGCAAGACAGCAGGCGCAGAATATCAAAACTGATACCGAAGAAAGAACGGCTTTTTAAATGGACATGAATGTGGCTTGCTTTAGAGAGTGTCCATAAAAAGGATGTAAGGAGGTTACATGGATTATCATTTGGTACTGCTCATGTAGGGATGTCACCGTAGCCCGACAGACAGTTTTGATGCTCAGCAACTGATTTCTTTCCTTACCCCGCCACCTAATAATTAAAGGCAACGATCGTTCAAGCAATCCGTGTTACCCTAGTTAATCTTCTAGTTACAGTTTATACATTTTTGTTGTACTACGTTTGTAATTTTATTTCTGTGAGGTTCAAGGAAAGGATGAACATGCCCTAGTTGATTTAACTTGGCTCTTCTATATCATAATAATAATAATAATAATAATTAAAAATGTTAATAGATGAATTTTTGCAAGTATAAAAAATGAAAAACAGGTTTTCAAACACAATTATATGTGAGTACTGAATGATTATTCATTTGTGATTTGGATTAAAAAAGAAAAAAACAGACGTTATAACAGTATAAATCAAGAAAGAAAAATAATCCTAACTTTCCCATTATACCGAATTAATTTTTTTTCTCTAATGACAATTATAAATTTATTTATGGGTGTATTTTAAAATTATATTTTCTTTTAAAAATTATTTAATTAATGTTTTTTAGTTTTTGTAATAGTTTTAATGTGATTATATTAAAAATTATAAAAATTATAGAATGTTTGGTATTTCTTGGCATTGGGATTCAATTATGCATTTGTAAGTTTTTTAATTTATTGTTAGTTTTAAAATAATTTTTATTTTTTTTATTTTTTGAATTATTTTGATATGTTAGTATAAAAAATAAATTTTAAATAAAATAAAAATAATGTTATTTTAATATATTAAAAAATACTTAAAAAATAATATTTACCAAATTTTGAAAAACTCTATATATATCAATCATCTAAAAATGATTGTAACATTATTTACCTCGAAACTTAATGGAGTAAATTTCAATATGTTGTCTTTGGTTTTAAAGTTTGATTAGGGAAAAAAAAATTAGCACCATTTTAAAAATATATATATAAGTTAAAAAACTTGGTTTCATTGCCATTTTTTGAAATATAAATAAGTTTAAGCAAATTGTGAAAAGACAAACTATTGTTAAGGAGTTTTGTTTTTAATTTTTGCCATTATAAAATTACTTAAAAATAATTAAACTCTGCACAGGATGTGTTTTTTTTTAAAAAAAAATAAACCCTAAAGCGAAGCGCCATCATCACCCAACCCAAAGGCCAAAGTGAGACGATTGTTCTTCCTCGCTCGCTATTCACCCAGTTCCAGCAGCCTCCTCCTAAGTCTTTTCCACCACCGCCGTCTGCCATCCTCCTTCGCAGCAGCCACCTTCAGCCTCCGCTACATAAGCAGTAGTAGTAGCTCCAGTAGCATCGGCAGCAGCCGCAGGCCATCCCGATCCACTAACCGTGAGTCATGGTGAGTATTTTCTGTTTATCTTTCTAGATTCTTGTCCAGTCTGTCAAACACCAAACAAAGAGAAGGAGAAGGCTAGGCTAGGCTAGGCCAGCATTGAGGCTTTAATGCTTTGGATTTTGGTAAAAGGGAAAGAAAATCAAGCTTTCTTTGGATTTGCTAAGAAATCTTCTATTTTCTTATCGAACATTAATGATTGTTCCCATCTTTCTCGTTTTTAACCATTTCAATTTTCATTGTAATGCATGGATTTTAATTATTTTTAGAATTCTTAGGGTTTTATGCATGGATTTGATTAATGGTGTGGATAGTCCGGATGACTTTAGGTTTAAACTTTGCAATGGTGGTATGCCGGTTGCTGACTAGTGCTTCCCATATCTTTTTTTAGTTTTTGAATTTTGTTTTTGAAGTTGACTTTACTTGGAAAATATTGCAGGTCGAGAAAACTTTTAAAGATGAAGCTACCGAGGAAAAGGGAGAGCGTGCCAGACTGGTATGTTACTGTTTTTTTTTCCAGGCCGGGTTTTTTTCTCTCTCAATGGACGCTGGTGCAAGCATTAATGTATTTGAGAAGTTTGCGACGAAGTTACTTGTGTGGTAGGGAGTTTTATTTTCATTACTGTGCTGTTATTGTTATCATGCAATTCGATTATCAGTCAATGATTCTTGGATTGAAACAATGGCTAGCTTGGCATCAGTGTTGTCAAAGGTAGAAGGCGCTAAAAGGCACTAAACCAGTAAAATGACCGAGGTGCTCGGCGCTCGCCTCAATGAACCAAGGCGATATACTATAGATTAGAAAATATATATGTATGATATTATATTATATTATATGAATCGAAAAAATATATCTTTCCAATTAAGATTAGATCATTAGAAAATCAAAAGAAAATATAAAATATCTTAACACAGTTGTATAAAGTTATATTTTTCACCCTTAAAACAAAAAAAAGATAATTTGAAGTAGTAATGTAGTAAGTAGCGAAATAGATTAAAAAAACCTTAAAATCATCATCATTATTCATTAATCTTCAAAAACCTCCTCATCCATTTTTGTTCTATACTTGTGTTGTTGTACTCTGACTCTGCTCAACACAAAGTGTGGCTCATGTTTCTCTTCAAGTGTCCTTCCTTCTTGTATGCCTCCTACTTTAATGATTTTTTTATTCTTTTTTTAACCCTAATCTTTGCTTCTTTCTTTTTTTTATAAAAAATATACCCCTAACTTGTTTCTTGTGATAAATAAAAAAATGGACAAATAGGTCATAACATAAATTATTAAAAAAAAAGAAGGAAAATCCAACAGAGAAGGAAGTATTTCAGTGAGGCACCCGCTTTAACACCTGGTGCCCACTCACAAGGCAATTGCCTAGGCAGCACTTCATTTAAACTCATCGCCTGAGGCTAATGAAGGTGTTGTGGCCTCGCTTTGCCTTGCATGGAGTGCCTAGGCAAGTGCCTCAATGCCTCTTAGCCTTTTAGAATCTTTATTAATGTTGTCTTCTTGTTTAGTTTCTAAAATTTTAAGGATGGGATATTTGTTATGAATTTTGTATTTCAGCTAACCTGAAGCTAGGTTAACCTAGCCTATGTAATTTTATCCATTTCTTTCCTTTTTTATTTTAGGAAAGAATGAGTGAGGAACATAAAGAACAAGAACAAGTTTTGTTTTTAGAGGAGGGAAAGAAGAAAAAGTTAAAGAAAGAAGCAGAAAAGGCTCAGAAGCGTGGTGTTTGTTACATAAGTAGAGTTCCTCCTGGTATGGATCATGTTAAGCTTCGTCAACTTCTCAGTCAGTACGGTGAAATTCAACGAATTTACCTTGCTCCTCAAAGTATAGTATCTCATACTTCTTATGTGTTTATATTTAAAAATAGGAGGAAAAATGGGTCTTCAATTTTATTGAGAAATTTTAGCTGTGTGTTTGCAGATAGTTCTTCTATTGATCAAGTGAATGATAATAATAAGAGTAGAAAAAGAGGTGGTGGAGCTAAAGCTCAAGCATACTCTGAAGGGTAATTTGCATACATTTTTGTGTGTTAATTACATCAACATATATTTGAATTGTGTTGTTTACTTTGTAATTGATTTGTTTGTTGTGTTTTTCAGGTGGGTTGAGTTTGCTAGTAAAAGTAATGCTAAAAGGGTTGCTAATTTGTTAAATGGTGAACAAATAGGTAATTTATAATTTTTTCTTATGCCCTCTTGTTTTGTTGAGTTGAATGAGAATTTTTAGTTTGCTCTGTAGAGAAACCATCAAGGAAACATGTCAAGTTCTTGTTCTTTGTATATATTTTCTATTTTTCTTTTCTTTTCTTTTTTGATTTTCTTTTTTTCTTTTTTCTTTTTTCTATTTTCTTTTTGTTGATTTTACCTGTTCTGTCATATTTTTTTTATATAAAAAAAAGGGTTCGTTTATGTGTGCTGGGATTGCTTTGTAAATAATTTACTTATTTTTTCCTCCAAGTGTTCTTTAATTTCTTCTGTCTTCTTGTTTTTTTAGGTGGGAAGAAGCGGTCACAATTCTATTATGATCATTGGAATATCAAGTATCTAAGTAAATTCAAATGGGATAATCTTACAGATGAAATTGGTATATCACTCGTTTCTGTTGTGCTCTATCTCATCATGTTTTACAGTTTATCGTGTGTCTAAATTATAGTGCTTTAAATGCAGCTTACAAGAAAGCTATTCGGGAACAAAAATTAGCGTTAGAAATTTCTGCTGCAAAGAGGGAGCGGGATTTCTATCTCAAAAAAGTTGACCAGTCTCGTGCTTTAAGCTCTATTGAAGAACGAATGAAGAAGGTAAACAGCATCTATAACTTCTCACTGTTACAGACTTTCTTTTTCCTGGAACCACCATCTATGGTGCTGTTTTGAGATATTTTGGCATTGCTTAAGTCATCAATTTGATGCACCTGTTTAAGGAATTAAACTTGGCATTTTGTTCTCTGTGTCAGGATTACAATACTCAAGTTCCGTCTAGGCCAGTTTAACTATGTTTGGCACAATAGTTGGGCAGTGTGGCTAGCTTAGAATCAGTTAAAGCCAGATATTTTCATTGTGAATCTGAAATTTGTTAGTTGGTACTTGAAACTTGTAATTAAATGATTTATTTTTTTTGGTTTATTTAGAGAGGCATGTAAATCATTTTGATGTCTGATTGAATAGGCTCCTTTTGTTTTGTAAGAGTTAGCCTCCTTCCCTCAGTAGCATGACACTTTCATGATGAGTTGTGGTATGGACACAGCTGAGACATGATGCCATGCGTCAGCTCCTTCTATATGGTTGAAATTAATTATATCATTGAAATTTGATTAAAAAAAGGTAGTTCTCTTCAATAGGATGGAAGAAATAGGAGGAATAGGAATAGGAGGATTGAGGGGGTATTGTTATCAGAGGGCGGTGATGTGCATGCATATGTTTGTGTTTTATTCATGTGATGTTTTCAAATCTGTATTTCACATCCATAGGTGTTGAGCATGCATTAGAATATGTTACATGATCATCTATGATGAATTCATCAATGAACACTAATCAGATACTCTCTGTTATTGTAATCCTTAATATGCTGCTTGTGTGATAATTATTGTAAAATCCTCAATGAATGCTTAACAAAGAGACTTTATTATACCCCTCCTAGCTCCTTATGTCAGTAAATGTCAAAACCAGTTATCTTTTCATTTCATTGGACATGGCCAGCTCTGATGGGTAAGCCAGGAACCATAAGTTTTTGAGGGAACTTGAAAATGTAGGTGCTTTAGAGGCATGTACTTGATTGGGTTTAAGGGCAGCATGCTTGCAATTTGCAACTGATAAAGATGTAGCATGCACACACACACACACACCCAACACACATCTGTGTGAACATGAAATATAGTCTCCCAAATTTTGCCAGACAACTGTTATTTCCTATTTTCCTATTTTGATCGTATATATATATATATATATATGTATCTTAGTTTTGACTGGTTTTTTATTTTATTGGAATTTTTTTTGGACATGCTGATGCTTTGATACCCCTAACTAATTATAAAGTCTTGTGATTAGTATGTCTTTCTTGTAATGTAAATTAATGGTTTCACCATTTGCATTCTGGGACTTTTTCTCTCTTTATGGCATGGCATCATATATTCTTCAATCTCCTTCACGTGATGGGTTTCCTTTTCTATTTATAGAAGCAGAAGGTCCAACAAGAATCTGGAGGTGAACTTTCTGTTGCCCCACAGAAACCAACGGTTTGTCGACAATTCCCACAGAAAAAACCGATTGCTGAAAGAGAGAGA
>NW_011500697.1:35876-73655 GCF_000495115.2 Populus euphratica | reverse complement strand
ATGCTTAAGTTTTGTTTTTATTAATCTCTTGCTTATATTTTTCATTTCATTTCCTTTATTTAGTTAACTTATATCCTATCTATGTTCTTATCTTATTTATTTATGTTTCTCTTCTTCATTATGTTTAGTTAAATTTATTATGTCAAGATGAAAAGGTCACACTAATGATACATAAACTCAACATGAACTTTAATATTTGATACTAACATGTTTTGTATTTGTTATCTTGTTCACTTTTAATACTTTGCTTGTTAAATAGTTAATTTAGATTTATGTTGTATAACGCTTGGTACAACAAATACTTGGTACTTTTATAGTCTAATTATATGGTATAACTTATACCAGTGCTATGAAAGGAATTTGATTTGTTGTTACCACAGGTTATAATTACAAATACCTAACAACATTTACAAGTATTAACATTATTCGAATAAGATAACTAATGTAAATCATGTTAACAATTTATAATCCGTTTGGAACCTCCTTTGTGTATGGTTTCTAATTAAGTAATAAAAAGAGCTCATTCTATATTTATTCAAAATACTACCAGTGGATCCTCTAACCTTAACATTTATTTTTATTATTTTTTAATTCTCATATTAATCTTATAATCTCAAAATCCTTTTTAACTTCTTATAATTAATAATAAAAAAAAAGCATAGTGGTTGTCATGATGACAAGTGTTTTATACGTGCCATCAACTTTTTTGTTATGACCTTAGGAACAATAAAAAAAATCACAACATAGAGCATGTGAAAATTTCCACAAAACCCTGCAAGACAAAAAGAAATTAGAATAGCATGGGTACTTTTGTAAGTTTGCTATTTGGCCAAACTTGAAAATACAAAATTATCTTTGTGCAGAAATCATCGAATCTTTTCATTACAGGGTTAAATTTGTTATTTTATTATGCATTTACAAACACAAAAATATTTTTAACCCTAAAATATTTTAAAACATTTTTAAATGAAAACGCATTTTTAAAAAGTATTATATGTCTCATAATCAAATACATTATGACATTATAATCTAACTGTATTTTTAAAAGTTTTTAATTTTTTTAAGCTTTAAAATATTTTTTTATTTTTTAAAATTATTTTGATATGATGATATTAAAATTAAATTTAAAAAATAAAAAAAATAATATTTTTATATATTTATAAATAAAAAACACTTTAAAAAACAATCCCTCCATTAAATTTTCTAATACACCCTATATTAATCATCTACAAATTGTTGTAACATTATTTCCTTGGAACCTTTAGATAAATTTATCATTGGCTATAAAATCTGGTTAGAAATTTTTTTTAATACCATTTTAAAAATATAAATAAGTTAAAAAACTTAGTTTCATAGCCATTTTTGGAAATATAAATAAGCTTAAGCAACTTGTGAAAAGACAACTATTCTTATTAAAAGAGTTTTGAATTTAATTTTTGCCATTAAAAAATAATTAAACTCTGTAAAGGTATTTTTTTAAAAAGAAACCCTAAAGCAAAGTCCCCTCATCACCCAACCCAAAGGCCAAAGTGCGACGACAGTTCTTCCTCGCTCGCTATTCACCCAGTTCCAAGCCGCCTCCTCCTCAGTCTTTTCCACCACTGCCGTCTGCCATCCTCCTTCGCAGCAGCCACCTTCAGCCTCCGCTACTTAAGCAGTAGTACTAGCTCCAGTACCATCAGCAGCAGCCGCAGGCCATCCCGATCCACTACCCGTGAGTCATGGTGAGGAATTTTCTTATCTTTCTAGATTCTTGTTCAGTATGTCAAACGCCAAAGAGAGCGATGGGGAAGGCTAGGCTAGGCTAGGTTAGGCTAGACTAGACTAGGCCAGCATTGAGGCTTTAATGCTTTGGATTTTGATAAAAGGGAAAGAACATCAAGCTTTCTTAGGATTTCCTAAGAAACCTTCCATTTTCTTATCGAACATTATTGATTGTTCCCATCTTTCTCGTTTTTAACCATTTCAATTTTCATTGTAATGCATGGATTTTAATTATTTTTAGAATTATTAGGGTTTTATGCATGGATTTGATTAATGGTGTGGATAGTCCGGCTAACTTTAGGTTTAAACTTTGCAATGGTGGTATGCCGGTTGCTGACTAGTGCTTCTCATTTCTTTTTCTTTTTCTTTTTTTTTTAGTTTTGGAATTTTGTTTTTGAAGATGACTTACTTGGAATATTGCAGGTCGAGAGAATTTTTAAAGACGAAGCTACCGAGGAAAAGGGAGAGCGTGCCAGACTGGTATGTTACTGTTTTTTTCCCGGTCGGGTTTTTGTTTTGTTCTCAATGGATGCTGTTGTATGCAGTAATGTATTTGAGAAGTTTGTGACGAAGTTATTTGTGTGGCCGGAAGTTTTATTTTCATTACTGTTTTGTTACTGTTATCATGCAATTCGATTATCAGTCAATAATTCTTGGATTGAAACAATGGCTAACTTGGCAGGGGGCATTGCTTTTTTGCTTTTTTTTTTTTTTAATTTACTTGAGTCGTTTTGTTTTGTTTTCTTTTTTTGTTCTTTTTTAGGCATCGCTTATTGGTGGGATGGCAATTGCTGACTTGGTCAAGACAACTTTGGGTCCAAAAGGGATGGTAAGATTTCTTCATTATTGAGTGTGTTGTCAAAAATTGAAAAACATTGCGTGTTTTGGTTTATTACTATTGTCATCTTCTTGGTTTTTTCAATTTTTTCCAGGATAAAATTTTACAATCTACTGGCAGAGGTCGTGAAGTCACAGTCACTAATGATGGGGCCACCATCTTGAAGTCCCTTCACATTGACAATCCAGCTGCTAAAATCCTTGTTGGTATCCTTGCATTGCTAATATGGCTTGTCAATTTGCTTTTTAGGATAGTTAAAGCGTAAGGATTTTGCAGAGGAAAACTTTATTAAAAAAGGGTGCTTGTTATTTATTTTGAAATATCCGGTCAGAGTCATCTCTCTTTCAATTTAAAATTTAGACATACTAGCAAATTGTTGTGCATGATAAAAAAGAACTAAGGTAAATAGCTCTACTGGAATTTGTTATGGCAATCTTTAACTCACTACTCAGACATCTCGAAAGTTCAAGATGATGAGGTTGGTGATGGGACAACTTCTGTTGTTGTTTTGGCGGGGGAACTTCTAAGGGAGGCAGAAAAGCTTTTAGCATCGAAGATTCATCCAATGACAATAATAGCAGGTTTATTCTAGGCTTCTGGCTTTGCAATGCTTCCTGTTTTCACCCTTCTTCTTGCTCTGATCTTTTGTTATTGTTGGTGCTTCTTGTGAGCTGTTTTTCATTTTTGCTGAGAATTTGAAATAGTGTTTTCCATGTTTTATTACATGCAGTGCTGTTTTACATTATGTAGATTGTGTTCCTTCTCTGCTTTAACTTTGCCTGCTAAACCAGAGCCTGGAATATTGGATCTGGAATCAGTCTTTCCATATAATCTTGATAGAGGAAATTCCCTGCTGATCATCTCATTCCTTTTTGAATTTTCAACAAGTTATGCCAATTAGAGTGCCAGAGATTTTTTTCCCTTTCAAAACTGTCAGTCATACCTTTTTTTTCTTAGAGACCTAATGTTAAAATAATCATGGTGAATTTGAGACTTTAACTTTTATAGCATGAGATGATTTATTGATGCTGTTTCCATGATTGTTTAGGTTTCCGAATGGCAGCAGAATGTGCTCGTAATGCTTTGCTGCAAAAGGTTGTGGATAACAAAGAGAATGAAGGTATCAATTGCTCTATGAATATGAATTGCAGAATGTGTAGAACTTGGTTTTTGCTAATTAGCTTTTGATAGTGCTTTTCATAATGCATTTTCTGGCATTGATGTCTATAATTGAGTAATGCAGAGAAATTCAAGTTGGACTTGATGAAGATTGCAATGACTACTTTGAGTTCCAAGATTCTATCACAGGATAAGGAATATTTTGCAAAACTGGCTGTTGATGCTGTTATGAGATTGAAGGTGAAGTGGTTTATATTATACCCTACCAGTGATTTTTTCTTGTTATTTTCTTGACTGATTTATTGTTGTTGTTATTATTATTATTATTATTGGATGGGGGGGAGGGGGTTGTGTATCTTAAATGACGGTTTTGAACCCATCCTTCAGAAGCAATCATTTAATTGGAGATACAGGATGACCCACTTTTGTCTTTCTGTTTATGAAATTAAGTTCCTTTTTTTCTTTCCAGCAGCGACATCTGTACCAGGTGTCATATTTTCTTGTTCTTTTGTCATCATGCATTGTGTGCCTGTCTGTTGTCTGTATTTTACACCTGTCTGATACTTCTTTCTATGTTGTTCCCCTTGTTTTTTTTTTTCTCACCTTCAAAGATGCATTCTTAATGCCATCATTTTGTTTCAATTGTTCAGAGAATCTGTTTATTATTGAGTCAGATGTGAAGGGTATTCTTTTTCCTTGTTGGTTTGGCCATATAATTGCCGTTTGAAACTGCAGGGAAGCACAAACTTAGAGTCCATTCAGATTATCAAGAAGCCTGGAGGATCGCTGAAGGATTCTTTCTTAGATGAAGGGTAGGTACATCAACTTATAAGAACCTTGTCATGTTTTTGAAGTTTGCACCGCATGGTGCAAATTTTTTGGCCCATGATGAGAAATGAATGGTCATTTGTAGTGTTTTGCAGCTTGAATTTCCTTTTTTGAGTGCTAGGATGTGCATTCTTGCACTGTCAATTACTTTGAATTTTCTGTGCAAGTTATCCTGTAACTGCTGCTTGTATATCCATCTATTTGTGTTTGGTAATGGTAGTTACTAATAGATTAAGGAAAACAACTTGCAAGATCTCACTTGGTTAACAAGTGGTGGCTTTCTTGTCTGTCCTTGTATCTTTATTGATGCATTGACTTCTAATAGCCTTTTCACGAATATTTAAATTGTTCTTTTGCTTTTTCAGATTTATTCTTGACAAGAAAATTGGTGTTGGGCAACCAAAGCGCATAGAGAATGCAAAGATTTTGGTGGCAAATACTGCAATGGACACTGACAAAGTGAAAATCTATGGGGCACGCGTTCGTGTTGATTCAATGTCTAGGGTTGCTGAAATTGAAGCTGCTGAGAAGGAAAAGATGAAAGAGAAGGTGGATAAGATAATAGCCCATGGGATTAATTGCTTTGTTAACAGGCAATTGATTTACAATTTCCCTGAAGAACTCTTTGCTAATGCTGGAATACTTGCAATTGAGCATGCTGATTTTGACGGAATTGAACGGCTGGCTTTAGTGACTGGTGGTGAAATTGCATCAACATTTGACAATCCTGAGTCAGTTAAGCTTGGTCACTGCAAGCTCATTGAGGAAATTATGATTGGTGAGGATAAGTTGATTCACTTTTCAGGTGTTGAAATGGGTCAGGCATGTACAATTGTACTGAGAGGTGCAAGGTAATGTGTTTCTTCAGCGTCTCTAAAACCATTATGTTGTTATTTCTGTTCTAATCACTTCGATTCCCGTACACGAATACCTTCCTTCAATCAAATAGATTGATTCCCTACCCGGAGAGAGTACTCTGGATTCCCTTTCTTAAATTTCTGCAAGCTGGTAATATGTTCAGTTTTTGGTTCTTTGAGGGTTTAGACCAAATGTTCTCACTTTGTATATAGATAGCTGTTAGCTTGCTATTTAGGAAGGCAGATTAATGAAACTATTTCTTTGGAATTGATGTGTTTGTGAATGATGCAATTGAGTCTGATGGTTTGGATCACCCCAATGCAGCAACTCTATTTTGTGTCCCTAGACTTGAAATATAATATAGTCACCTTTTCTTTTCTTTTCTTTTCTTTTGAAAAAACCTTGGAACTAAGGTTTATTTTTCAGTTGTCACCTTTTGATTTGTTTTCAATTTTTGTAGCCGTCATGTGCTTGATGAGGCAGAAAGGTCCCTGCATGATGCCTTATGCGTGCTGTCTCAGACTGTCAATGACAGCAGGGTTTTGCTTGGAGGTGGATGGCCTGAGATGGTGATGGCAAAGGAAGTCGATGAATTGGCCCGAATAACTCCTGGGAAGAAATCCCATGCTATTGAAGCTTTCTCAAGGGCACTCATAGCAATTCCAACTATCATAGCGGACAATGCTGGTTTGGACAGTGCGGAATTGGTAGCCCAGCTCCGTGCAGAGCATCACAAGGAGGGGTGCACTGCAGGAATTGATGTCATCTCTGGATCTGTAAGTATATGATTGACAGCTTTGGTAAATGCAATTTTTAAGACATGCCAGCTGTTTACAAGTGGCTAGCTGGGTATTAAGTAATATTTTCAAATCCATTCTATCCCATGGGCATAGTTTGATGATTTGTTGCTCTTTAACCTATTGCAGATAGGAGATATGGTTGAGCGTGGGATTTCCGAAGCATTCAAAGTTAAGCAGGCCGTACTGCTCTCTGCAACTGAAGCTGCAGAGATGATTCTCAGGGTGGATGAAATCATCACTTGTGCCCCACGTAAGAGAGAGGATAGAATGTGAAATTAGGTGGGCCCCTTTTGCTGCACAAGGATATCTGTTGTAATGCCAACCTGTTCTCCTGAAACTTGCCGGACTCTTAAGTTTTGCAATGGATGTTAGCTGTTGAACTGTAGGCCAACGTTTTTTTATGTATTAAATTTCAATTTAGTAGCAACCAGTTCCGAGTGTGAATGAAGATGGGGATTATCCAATTTTGATGCTGTGTTCACTTTCCATCTCATCCAATCAGATCTTAGATTGCCCCTTACCATAGCAATGTTTCTGAGAGACACTAGCCTTCCCGGGCCTTTGGTTGCATCAGATGGAACCAAGGCTGTTCTTTCTGTAACTCTTTCTTCCTTCCCTCCTCTAAGAACAACACCTGTTCTTGTTCTTCCTGTTCCTCATTCTTTTGCACAGATAGAAACCCTAAAATAATAACGAAAGAAGAAATGGATAAAATCTTTCATAGGCCAAGTTAACCCAGCTTCAGGTTAACTGAAATTCAAAATCCATAATAAATATCCCGTCCTTGAAAACTTTAGAACCTGAACATGAAGACAACATTAATAAACATTCTAAAAAGCTCTAAAATCATCAATTTCGTGTAAATGGTGTCGCGGTGCTGCTCAGATTTCTTCCTCTGTTTATGCCTTGAGCCTTGATAGAGAGGCACTACCTGACATCACATCCTGAAAAATTAAAATAAAATGTTATAACTAGCATTCACTTTTGTTTTATTTTCAAATTGATAATCAAAATTCATACTATGATGGTAGCGTTGTTGATTATTATTATTATTATAAATACATTTTTTAATTTTTTACTAGAATTATTATTAGCACCACAATTATTATTATTACTATCATCATCATCATCATCATTATTATTAGTATTATTATCACCATCATTATTTTTATTGTTATTGTTAATATCACTAACTTTTTTCATGATTACTAATAGCTATTGTTTTTTCACATGTTTATGTTGGAGTTGAAGAGTTTTCTTTCCCAGATCCATAAACATGTGCACTAAATATGGATGAAGAAAGAAAAAGAAGAGAAGAAATAAGACGAACGCGCGAGCACCTACGTTAGTATGATGTGAAAATTGAGCACCTACATTTGTGGCATTTTACAATACCTCCTTAAGTGATGCTCGCACAATGTTTTGCCTCCTAGAAAGAACCTGGATCGTAGAGGGATGCTGGTCGATCACAAGCCTGGTTCTGGCTCAGAAAATCTTATTCACATCTCGTTGGAGTGTGATTTTGCTAGAGCTATGTATTTAGGAAGCCTAGTGGTGCAGGAAATTGTTTCATAATATGTAGGATTTTTAATCTGACTGTCAAAATGAATTGATTTTTTTAATATATAAAAGATTTCAAAGGCCAGGTTCCATCAAAATTTGGGAAGGATTCAAATAAAGCTAAGAAGTTATTGTTTGGTATTTGTTATATTTTTTAATTGATTTACAATTTTTTTTCTATTTAGATTAGAATTTTTTTACCTTTATTTAAGATTTTTTTCCTTGTTAGTTTAGAACTTTTATTACTTTTCTTTTCTTTTTTTATTTTCCTTATTATTTTAGGTAAGTTTTTAGGTTTACTTGAGAAATTATAAATCTTTTAAAGAGATAGACTACTTAAAAAATTATTTAATAATAAAATTATAAATTAAAGGTTTTGTGTGATTTTTTTTTTAAAGTTGTGTTTTTATACTTATTGTCTTTCTTGTATTGCTTTCATTTAAGTCATTTGGTATAAAAAACTAATGAACGCTTTTGCTTGCTATGTGCTGCCATCCAATGTTATTTTGTTTTCTACGTGGTGCTAAATAATTATAATTGAAAAAATTTGCATAACATATTCAAGTAAAAGGAGATGAAGAGGTTCTTCATGAGAGAAATCTTTAGGAGTTTGCGATAAAAGACATGTAAAGATAAATTGAAGATTTGAAAAGAGTTGTTTAGCATATAGTGATAAAAGATATGTAAAAGTAAATTATAAAACTAACTTATCAGTTGGTAGAAGTCAAGAGCTCAAAGAATTGTAAGAAGAGTAATCATGAATTTATAGCTAGTTTTGAATACTCATTCAAAAATATGAGTAAAGGAGGCAACTTCTTGATCCATATGAGTATTGTGGTGATTTTGGTGATTTTATTTATAGCAAGATATATTTGGAATGATAATTTTTCTTTTATTAATTTATGATGTTTATTTCAATGAATACTATGTTGATGATGATATCATAAACAATCATAGTAAAAGTAATGATGATATCATTAATGATTTTTTTTTTTAAAAAATAGATGTTGAATGCTAAGAAAATATGGAAGGTGCTCCACAAAAAAAAAATATTAATGTAAATTATGTTGATTCTTTTGATTACAAGATTAAAATTATTATAATAGCAGATGTGCTCAAGGGTTATATGAACACAGTATATATTGATGAAGCAAATATAAAGTTTAAAATTTATTACTATAGAAAAGAATTAATACATCAATTATTGTTTCTTACATAAATTTTAAGATAAAAAAACTCAAGTTAATATCTAAAATTATTAGATATAAAAGAAGAGGAAGAAAATGAGTGAAAAAGTTTTTATTGGAAATCTGAAAGATTAAGTCAAAAATAGTTTAGATTTGAGAAAGATTTATCTCCAACTTAGAGAGATTAACATATAAATTTTTTGTTTAACATATAACTTTATAATAATAGACATAACTTGCAATTCAACCGATAGATTGAAATGAAATTTTGATAAAAGCTTTTGAAGACTTTGTTTTCTTTAGTTTAAAATTTTACAATAATCAAAATTCAGGAAGGCCTCCAAACAAGATTCAGAAGTTACTATTTAGAATTTGCTATATTTTTTAGATGATTTAAGAATTTTTTTTAAAAAAATTAGGTTAGAACTCTAAAAAATTAGGTTAGAACTCTCTTATTATTTTTCTAGATTTATTTAAGATATTCTTTACTCAATTGGTTGTTTAAAACTTTTATTATTTTTTATTTTTTATTTTCTAGTTTTCCTGTTGGTTTAAGTAAGTTTTTAGGTTTATTTAAATAGTTGTGCAATATACAGAGATGTATAATACTTCAAAAGAAATAATGAGTAATAAAACTGTGAATTAAGATTTTAAAAAAATTTATATTATTGTAATAGCTGTCTTTTTGGTCATGTTGATTCCATTTGTGCCGGCCAGACATGGAGGAAAGCCTTTTATAAATAACACTTGATTCACGAATTGCCTTTTCGATGTTTTTAATCAAAGTAATGATGGTTTTATTGAACAGAAGACTATGCTTTTATGGTCTTTATGGCCTGCTCGTAATGTGCTATACTTAAAGAGCCATGCGGGGCTGTTTTGAATATTGCTTAATGTCCAAGGTGTAACTATAGGTTATTATCTCACTTCGTTAATGTCCAATGTGTAACTGATAGGTTATTATCTCACTAACATATGAAGTATTAAGCTAAAGAGTACGGGGAATTTATTGTTTATTTATATTTAATGTATGGTGAATTTTAATAGTAATTTATAGTAAATATTTTTTTTAACTTTTTTGTTTTCTTTTCATCTTTTCTTTTTCACTTTTTTTTCCAACTTTTCTCTTTTCTCTTTTTTCTTTTTATTTTTCATTTATTTTTTTTCTAAAATTATATTATATTTTTTTAATATTAAAATAGTTAAAAATTTCACTTTATAATTTTTTTTTAAAATATTATGGATTGCTATGGTGTTTTTTCCTATGGTTTTTCTATTTTATTTTTTTTAAAATTATATTTATTTATTTTTTTTAATATTGAGCTGAATGAGAATTTAATTAATTTTATAATTCTTTTTCTTTAAAATATTGTTGATTGCTATAATATTTCTTTGTATTTTTTTGATAATTTTCTCTAAAATTATTTTTTTCAATTTTATTTTTTAATATAGAACTGATTAAAAATTACAGTTACAATATATGAGACAAATACTTAACTTAAAATATTGTTGATTGCTATAATATTTCTTTGTATTTTTTTGATAATTTTCTCTAAAATTATTTTTTTCAATTTTATTTTTTAATATAGAACTGATTAAAAATTACAGTTACAATATATGAGACAAATACTTAACTTTCCTTGCAAATTACTGTGAATTGTCATAGTGTTTTTTTCTACATAGTTTTTTGAGTTTTTTTGGTAATATTTTTTTTCAGAATTATCTTTGTTGATTTTTTTTAATATTAAACTTGATTATAATTTAACTTTATAATAAATCTTAATCATGTGGGGAAAACATTGTAGTTTTCCTTACAAAATACTGTGAATTACTAGAATGTCTCTCAACATGTTTTTTTCTTATGATTTGTTTAAAATTATTTTTGTTAATTTTATTTTTTTAATATTGAGCTGGTTGAGAATTACAATTACAAGTCATTACATACAAGACTAAATCATGTAGAGAAATATTGTAGTTTTCATCACAAAGCATTGCGAATTGCTATAGTATTTCCAACATATTTTTTTATTATTTTTTTTAAATTATCCCTGTCGATTTTATTTTTTTAATATTGAACTTATTGAGAATTTAGCCTTGTAATTTTTTTCTTTAAAACACTATAAATTGTTGTAGTGTTTTAACATATGATTTTTTTCAAAATTATCTTTGTCAATTTTTTAATATTGAATTAATTAAAAATTATAATTACAATAAAAGTAAATCATATGGGGAAACTATTGTAGCTTTTATTACAAAACACTGTGAATTGCTATAATATTTTTCTAAATGATTTTATTTTCTAAAATTATCTTTGTCAGTTTTACTAAAGAAAGTACTACAGTTTTTTTCATAAAACATTGTTAATTACTACAACGTTTTTCCTCATGGGATTTTTTTCCTTCCAAAATTATTTTTTTTTGATTTTTAATATTAAATTGATAAAAAATTTAACTTTGTAATTTTTTTCTTCTATTTATAGTCAGATTGGTGATAAAAAATTTAACTTTGTAATTTTTTTTTATTTATAGTCAGATTGACTCTAACAAAATTTTCCAAGCATAATTTGAGGGACTTTCAAACTTGATTGGTTACAACAAGTTGATCTCTTATAGAATTGTGTCTTTAAAATTATCTGATAAAATTTAAACTTGATTTAATAGTCAAATTGAAAGTTATAATTATAAGACGCTATTAGTCTTACATAAATAAATATCTTTTTGGATTTGACTGTGTGCTACTAGTCTATAAATAAGTTTATTAAGCATTTGATGTGATCCATTGATAGAAGACCCACAATAAACATAGATCTCTCGTGATCAAGAGGCTTCATTATGGCATCATCTAGTTATAGATAGGGTTAAGCTCAACTATGATGCTGCAACGGATGCTAATGGGTGTGGATTAGGAGCTGTGCTTGGGATCTCCATTAAGCTCAACTATGATGCTGCAACGGATGCTGATGGGTGTGGATTAGGAGCTGTGTTTGGGATCTACAATGAAGAAGTTCTCGTTAGCGCTCATAAATTTATAAATTCATGGACATTAGTCAATCAAGGACTCTTGGAGAAGTATTGTAGACAATGTTATCTATAAGCCAATCATTCAAAATAAAGACTTTCTGAAGAACCTTTGTTTTACAAATGGTCAAGCCCCTACACAAATAAGTGTTTATCTAAATACAGAGCACATTTCTTATAGAAAACGTCGTGATGAACATTTGTCCATATTTAATGCATTCGGCCGATGCAGGAGTGATTTTAAAATCGTTCTAGAGGAAATTTAGTCTATGTTGATATGCAAATTGACCTAGGAATACCTTCATAGTTTAAGAAAAAAATAAATTTATTTATTTTAGCTAAAACAATCTTTTTTTTTTCCAAATGAAACTACATAATTTTTTTAAAAAAAAAACTAAAAGTAAATAGCTTACATGGATCCTGTATAACATTCACTATGCAATCCTAAGTCACTATCATAATAAAAACAATTAATGGTCTAACTTGGTTTCTTTTGCATGGAATGTAAATAAGTTCAATTTCAAGAAAATAATAATAAAAATTGAATCAGTGTTCTTTTGTATATCTACCAAGAGGCTACTGCCAAAAACTCATTCGTTGGTGGCTTCACATTATTAACAAAAACTAAAACCTTTTGAAAAAAAATACTATTCACATATACAAAGGGGCATTGTTTACTAGAATAATTTCATGATAATTTTGCCTTTCTCGTAAGAATTCTTTGAATTGGCTATTGAAAGTAGTATGTACTTTGTACAAAACCCATCGAATCATTGTTCGAGGATAAATCACTTATATATATATATATATATATATATATATATATATATATATAGTTTATCCTCACAAGAAAAAAAATTTAAAACTGGCGACTAGTGACACTTTCATATTTTCACATTGATTTTTTTTATATATATATAATTAAGTTAGTTAAGGAAAAATTTGTTATTTTAATAAATATAAAATATAATTAAAAAATAAAAAATAAATGGCACATATAAAGCACAAGCTAGAACAAGGGAGGTATTTATATTCTTTGGATGACACAAATGACTTTTTGGCTGTGAAAAAAAGCTTACATTATGTCCTTAAAAACGTTGCAAACTCCTCTTTCTTTAGGGATGATGTGTGTGCTTAGTGGTTGTGTAATTCATCATTAATGATTTTTTTTTCTTATCCTCTTATTTATCTCTTTTATCTCCTTGAAAATCACGTTTGGCTATGTGAAATCTCAGAGTTTTCCTATGATTTCATGAGATTTTCGGTTTTTATTTTTTTGATTTTGATTTTTTTTTATTTTAGAGTTTTCCTATGATTTCATGAGATTTTCAGTTTTTATTGTTTTGATTTTTTGATTTTTATTCTTTTGATTTTGATTTTTTTCCTTGGTTCTTTTGTAAATTTTTAGAATTGTTTTCAATTACTCCCTTTAATCTCAATTTATGATATATGTTTTTTTATTTTTTAATTTGGTCCCTTTTTTTATTGTTTTAGTTTTAATTTTTGGGTTCCTTTGTTAAATTGATTTTTCTTTTCAATTTCACCTTGCAATTAAAAAAAGTTTTTATTTTTATTTTAATTTTGATCCCTATTCTTTTTTTCTTTTTTCTTTTATTACTTTGGGCTCTTTTGTTAATTTGATTTTTCTTTTCAAATTCACCATATCATTAAAAAAATTATTTTTTATTACACACACACACACAAAAGCTTTTCTTATAGGGTGCTTATGGTTTAATGACTTGAGTTGTCATACACGAACATCACGACGACTGAATAAAAATATAATCTTGATTGAAAAAGGAACAGATATCTAACATCTTGTGATTTAGGGGAAAAAGTCTTGTTTAAGGAGTTGTCATCTAGTATTATGGTCACTAGAAACTCTAACTATCAACAGAGATTCTATGGTACGAGACTGGTTATGCAAAAGAGAAGATGCTATTATCTCTTAAGAGTCCTACCTAAGGTAGGCTGCATTGCTGGTTTTGTCTATAATTGCTAAGAATTTATTCTTTTTTTTTCCTTTTTTATTCTTCTCTTCATGTTCCTGACTCTGGTGTTAATAAACAATTTCTACAAATATTTTCAACTCTAGTGTTGGTAAATATCGCATAAATCCAAAAAATACGATATTCCTGACTCTAGCATTAGTGAATATTTTGTAAAAATTGAATTTGAAGAATTTTTTTTTATATCCTTTCTTTCTTATTTATCCTTTATTATTATTTTTCCTTTTTAGATGGAAGTAAAAAAACAATACACGATGTATTTGTGTTTAACAGTAATAGTCCACAAATTGAGCATATTTACAAAAAAAAATACAAACACAAGAAAAAAATAAAACAAAGTGTGAGGGGACCATAAATAAATCAATGAAGATTTCCAAATATCTTTGGAATTTATTAATATCAAAAAAGGGCTCGTTTAGCTAAACATCCAATTAAAATGAGTATAAAAATTATGGCCAAGGCATAAGGGTGTGTTTTGCCAAACATACCCTTAACAAACACAGTTTAGGTCGACTAGGCCTAAAGCCTAAATTCGGCCAACTTTTTTTTTTTCTTTTTGAGTTGAACCTAGCCTAGCTATACATAAGGTTCATGCATGGATGCAATAGCAACCAATTAATTATTTTAACAAGGAATGAAGGAAACTTACCTAGACGTGTAGCTGCTGGAGGGGAGTCGAGGAAGACTAGGCTAAAAAATAGAAGGGTTGAAGGGGGCAGCGGCTAGTATAAGATTTGCCACCCCCTTTCCTTTTTTATGTTCCTCTATTTTAGGGTTTTTGGTAATGGCCTCCTCTTGTAGTCTCTTCTTTTAGGGTTTCTCTCTAATTGTCCCTCCCTATTTTTGCATACATTGAGGTCTCTATTTATAGTGTCAGAGTCCTTTCGTATGTGAGAAGCAAAATTTCAATCAAGCTCACTCTCTTTTTCAAAGTTTGACTTTGATGAAGAATCAAATTTGAAAGCAGATAACTATTATTATCTTGAAGACAAAGATTATCTTCAAGATAGTGATTATCTTGAAAATATGGATTATCTTGAAGACAAGGATTATCTTAAAGATAGGGATAGAATAAAAAAATACACTGGAGTCTCTAGTTTTCACGCATGTTGACAAATCACACTTTTCATCGAAATAAATATATGATCTTTTAATTTTACATCTTAAACCTATAAAATTAAATTAAAAAGTTATTGGGCCAAAATCAGATTACAATATGAGTCATGAGTTTAAAAATTTAATGGGGGTTGATATTTTTTTGGTGTATTTCCTTTTTTATATTTCATTACTCGACATTGTTTTTATTTTCTTTTAATATGAGCTTTATAATTTATTTTTATTTTTTTCTATCAAGTTATCCCGATTTCATGACCTGACTGTAGATTTTACATGTTAACACAAGTTTGTCATTCAAACTGTCATTGTCTATTTTTGGGTTATTCCCTAAACTTTACTGTTTTTCTTTGAAAATAAACAAATAAAGTAATAATAGCAAAAGGACTGATGATTTAACAAAAGCAAGCTGAAAAGATTTCAGATATACCAAAAAATCAGGCTGAGATTTTAGACAAATTTGGAGCATAATTGTACCCAATTATATCCAAAACTGGAAAGACAATGCAAACTCAAGGTCAAAGTAAATTATTATTGGACGTATATGCATAAATATTAAGTTTAAAGACATAATTAGAATTTTAATGGGCTAATTTGATTTAATCACGGGTTAAAGTAAAAGTTTAGTTATGTTTAAGAATTAATTTGGGTCAAATTAAGGGATTTAATTAAGTCCTTTCACTTAATTATAAGTTAAATATGTTAAAGTAATTTTATTAGAGACTAATTAGTGAAAAATTAAGTTTGAGAGTTCAATTTGGGTTTAATTGAGAACATTGAAATTTTAAAGGACTAAACTTAATTTTTAAAAAGACAATTGGTTCAAATAAGGGGTAAAATTGAAGAGAATTGAACATTTAAGGTCAATTAAGGGTTAAATTAAAAAAAAATCATTGCTAGTTAAAATGAAGAAATTCATTACTAAGGACTATTTTGAAAAAAACACGCCAACTCTGGGGATTTAATTTATTAAAATCATGGAAGATATTGAAGAGATTACAAAGTTTAATGATCAATTTGCATGAATTCAAGATCAAGGTTCAAAATAAAAAAGGCATTGAAATCCGGGGAGGACATTATAATTCAACAGGGACAAAATTGCATAAAATTTAAAGTTTAGAGTCAATTAATGCTTCATTTTTTAACCCAATTTTACAAAATACACATCACCATGATGGTCTTGCATTTGACTACGAGTTCATTCCGACTAATTAACAATACATTTATCGTGGTACTGTCCTAAAGTGGCTAATCCAACTAGCCTTTCTACAACAACTTTTTAAGACATGATGACAACTTTGAATCAAGAATTGGAATCATTTTGTTTTGAATAAAAAGGCCAAGATTGGTTCTCAAAAGAGACAAAGTGTCCCCCTTCTACCTGTTATAAATAAAGGTGGATTTTATACACCAAGAGACAAGAAATTTGAGGCTAAATTTGGAAAAGATTCAACCCCTTCCCATGGTATTTTTTCCCCCTCATCTCTTGACCTCTTCCTTAGCCAACAACGCTACCATTAACCACACATTGGACTTTATTGCACCACTAGGAACACCTTCAACATCTTTTCTCCTCCGTTCAGGCAAGCATCCTCTCTATGTTTCTCCTCAAACTCTCCCCCTCGACTAGCAGAATGTGAAGAATCACGTTCTGCAACGCTCCTAACATGGTTGCTAGGCTAGGCCAGCGACCATGTTGGCATGGGCTAAATCTGTTTCAGCCTAGCCCATATGGTTGGTTTGGGTTTAGCCTAAAATAAAAATAAAAAAATAAAAAGGCTGTTAGACCATTAGACAACCCAACCTAGCTAGACTGAACCTGTTCTAGTCCAACCTGGATAGCTGGGTCAGGTCCAGCCCATACCCAATATAAAAAAAAACAGAGAGGCAAGAATATTTTGGGCTGCTAGTCGGTCTAACTCGATTGGGTCGGGTTGCATCCGTTGCAGCCCAACCTAGATGGTTGGGTCGAGTCTAATCCAATTTATTTAATAATATCTAAAATATAATAAAAAACTCAAAAATTTATGTCATTTCAAAATATTTGTGATTTTCTTATATGTTTTTCCAATAATTTTGCATAATATTGTGTTGTATATTGACACTATAAGATACAACTCTGATATTAAAATACTTGGTTCTCTCTCAAAAGTTTCTTAAAAGAATTTGAAATTTCAATAAAATTCAAAAAAAATTAAATCAATTTCCTCTTTCAAAAAATAAAAAAAAATATTTTGTTTTTATGCATATGATCAAATCTTAAAGATTTTTCATGCATATTTTCTAAAAGATAAAAATCACATTTTTATAATTTTTTTAATACAAAATTAGATATTGTAACTAATTTATGATTATCAATTAGGGTTTAATCAAATTACAAAAAAAAAACCATAATAATTATTTTATTATTCAGAGTGCTAGGTCTTAGCTATATCAAAGAAATAAATAAGCATGATTCTTAGAATGTTTAAGATTTAACTCAATAAGGTAAAGACTTCCTCACGAAGGGAAATCTACCTTAAATTTTAGACAAGACCAATAGATAGAAAAACGACCTCGAAAAACAATAAAATAATAATGCAACTTATCTTAGATAGGGTACAGTGCACTAGAAGTGACGCGTCTTCTCTTTGCACAACTAGTCCCTTACCTGGATTTTCATAGACCATAGATTTCTTAGTAGCCATAATACTAGGTTGTGACTCTTAAACTGCATAATCATAATTTTATGATTAAATTCAAAACTTTTTTTCACACATCATTTAGGAGGCAAACTCGCCATCATTCGACACCACGTCACTATGACAGAATGATGACTCCCCTAAGAAATGCCTTATCGAATTGGACTAAACTTATTTAATTGTTTGTTTGTTTGTTTTGGTTTATTTAAATTTAGCTTGTATTTTCACTACTTTAGCATGTAGTTTTATTTTTATTCATGCATATGTATTTTAAGTATGGATTAATGCCTTTATATATTTTAATATTTATAAGTAAATTTATTTTTAGATTAGATGAAAAGTAGCAGTCTATCTCATTAAGAGTTTTGACTCAAACCCTAGACTTGATTCCCAAGATCCTTTAACTTAGTCTTGGCTAGCATCTTGGTTGGACCTATCCTAATCTTGGTTTGAGCATAGTTATAGTACAATTTCTAACTCACTTTTGAGAGCCTCGAAACCTTTTTTACCATTTGAAGCTTTGGCTCCTTAAACCTTGGTTGCGCCAAGCAATGTCATAATCTGAATCTTAAGCTAGTTAAACAAAGGCTTGACTTGAACCACGAGCACCTCAGATGGGGTCCAACCCAATTCTCAGGTGTTTGTGTTTTGGTCCTAACATTGAATGGTCAAACTAGTTTTAGATACGAATCCATTACATACAATCATTTTCACCTACCAAACCCAACGTGATCACAAGACCTTATATTGTGGTATAAAAAATAGTATTAAGAAATTTAAAAACTAATTTCAAAGCTTGCTTTCAATCTTATTTTTTAAAATAAAAATTAAAACAAACAATTTTTTATTAAAAAAACTTTGAAAAAAAAAAACGATGTCAAACCCCTCAAATTGCCTCTCTTTTGGTGTGATATCCTCGCCGGTTTCTTGCATATTTCACACAACAGTATTTCCATACGATACACATTAATACTTGTAATTGCTGAAAATAAAATCTACGTTAGCTACACCCTTGCCACCTCCGAACGCGACTACAAATTCTATCTTATTTATTTGTAAATGACTAAAATTTACGTTAAATGTATTTGGCCTAGTAGCTTGTAAGACTTCCTTCAAGTACATGCAACCTTCGTAAGCCGAAGCTAGTTAAATCTTCATTTTCTAAACTCTTCCTGTGCAGGTTCAACCGCCAGTAGCAAGCCTCTTCGGAATTCCACATAAGGATAAGCAACTGGAAAGTCGTCTTCTTTTACTTTCCACCTGGTTAAAAGGCACAACATTATTGGAGTTATGTATCAAATTAAACAAGCCATGGTTTGAATATATATATATATATAGGACATGTTTGAGCCTCCTTCATGCGTTTCCTTGTTGAGATAAGGCAATTCCACAAGGGATTCTTCAGCAGCAGCAGCAGCAACAGTGATAATTCCATATGAGTGCAATTAATCATCAATCAATATTTATGTTTACTTAAATCTCATCTTTTTATAAAAGTTTTGCTCGAATCTCACATTATGAAAAAGATGGCTTCACAAAGCTTCTTTTTATATATAATTTCTAGCAATCACAACAAGTTTTAGAGAAGGTGCGATCCAACTTGGATTTAATTACTTAAAATAAAATTGCATTATTAATCTCAATTATTAAGGTTCCTAAGTGGGATGCATTGTGTTATTGGGTTAACCCAACAATTTAACATGTATAATCTTTTCGTCTCATCATCTAATTGGGGCTATGTCCTGAAATCTTACCTATAATTAAGGACAAGATGATGAAGGAAAAATGCTATCTCCACTTTGGCAAGTTCGGCTCCTGGACATAGCCGTGGTCCACCACCAAATGGCATCACTGTTTTCCTAGTCTCTTGATTCTGCCGAAGGCGAAAAAAGGGATTGAAACACAGTAAAAGGGAAACAAAAGAATATGATTAATTATGTGTGCTTAATCATATGGATCTCTCCATATCTGCACCAAGCAAGCAAGCAAACAAACTAATACCTCCTTTTAATACTTTCGAGTAATGTTAGTTTCAGGAATAGTATAGTTCTTTCTATATATGTTTTTAATTAAAATTCATAGGGCTTATCTCAGTATCGTACTTTCCATCTCCAGGGATTGAATTTCAAAGGACTTTCATGAAGGGATGGATCAAGATGTGGGCCGGATAACACAGGTATAACCTTCCAACCGGATGGAATGAAGTATTCTGCAATAGCAAGAACCAAGTTCGCGATGATATCAGACATAGAAAGAGGTAATGATAATACAAGAACTTCAAAATAATAATAATAATAATAAAAAAATACCAAACTAACAAAACTATATTAAACCTTTGTATTTGACATCTTGAATAGCTTTACGGTGTAAGAATTTTACCACATTCCCGCATCTCATAGACTCATATATAACCTGCGTTTAATTTGTGAGCTTTTAGATTAATTTCCTTATGCATACAAGTATTAGATCAAAACCTTGTATGAAGCAATAGTCAGCAACGTTTAATGTATCTTACATTTTTTGTGAACTCCATTTTCCTGTAATCTTCCATGTCCAAGGGTTCCCCAGCCTGTTTACTTTTTCTTATTGCGTCATGTTCTTCCTATATATCATTAATTAAAATTGATATCGAGAGGGAGTAAAAAAGACAAGAAACCTTTGATTAGCTAATGGTACTTGATCATGAGAAAGAGAGGCAGTGAGTTAGACAGACCTTTAAGGTCTGAAAAGCCTTCGGTACATGCCCAAGAAAGTAAACAATTAAGGCTATAAGTGTGGAGGTTGTCTCATAGCCACCTAGCAAGATGTCCAACGCCACGCTAACAATCTGTCCATCGGTTAGAATCCCTCGTTTTGACAAAATCACGTCTAAGAAGTCTTCTGTAATAAGCCCCACCTTCTCCTTTTCCCTTTCATTAATAATCCCTGTCATGGTGGAAGCAAGTCTTGTTCTTGCCTAAGAAGACATTGTGACATAGAGGGATAAAGCAAAGAATTTGAACTTATTAGCTAGTATTAAGACATATATGGACAAAACATAGACACGCTGCATACAGTAATTTTAACTATCAACATCACTCTGGTTACCTTTACAGCTTTGGAATAAGATGATCCAGGGAAGTTTAATGGCAAAGACACAAAGCCTTTCATGTAAGTTCGAAAATCATCTAATATCTTCAAGGCTCTTGGCTCTTCGGGTTCAATACTCAAAACGCTCTTCACCATGAGACTAAGTGTAAGCTGCACTTGTAAATCACAAAACGATGCTATCTCTCTATGTTCTTTCAAAGAAGCTGAGCGGAACATAGAGGTTTGCATATATCCACGTACCTTTCTGATATCTTTAAGGAAGTCGATTTCTGTACAGCCTTTCCATGACTTCAGCATTGAGATTGCTAGATTTTCTGTAAAATTAAGGAATCTTGGGGATGACTTGGACACTGTGTTGAAGGTGACAACAAAATTTCTTAACTTCCTATGGAGGTCTCCGGAGATAACAAGTAATGAGAATCTTCCAAGAATATCGTGCATGGCCTTGGGGTAGCTGGCTTCGAATAACCTCTCTTCATTTTGAAGGATAAACATGTTGAGCTCATGGTCGCAAGAAACTATGGCTGGAGAACCAAATAGATGTGATTTGAAAACTTTCCCATATCTGCATACATACATAATAAGAGCTGGGAAAGAATTAGATAGCTTCAACACAAAAGAAGAAGGAGATCATAAATGTCGTTTTTTGAAGAAACGATAAAGAAAGTGTATACACACTCAAACACTTAAATTGGTTTATGATCACCTGGAAACACGTTCTTGCAGGAAGGTTCCCATTGAGTTTGATGAATGAGGCTTGAGTAAGGAAAGAGTTTCCCCTACAAAGGGAAATCCCATGCTACCATCAGGTAAATTTTTATGATTGTGTCTTGAGAAAAAGCGTAAAAGAAATAAAGCCAAAACTAGTCCTAAAATGAGAGCTAATCCAATGGACGAAAACTCAGCCATACTTCTTGTTTTTCGTATTTGCTTCTATATAATTTGCCCACCTCTTGATCAACTGATCTGTTCTTCTCTCTTATATATATATATGTGTGTGTGTGTGTGAGTGTGTGTGTAATCCCATGCACTTAATTTTCCTGACATGTTTAAGTTGTGCCAAAATTAACTAAAAATGGTTTAAACTATTTTGTTTGGGTCCTGCTTTTGTTTTAAGAATTTTGTTTGGATTCTGCTTTAATTATTATTCTCAAGGAGGCAGATTCATTGATTTGTAGTCGATGTATGAGACATTTCTCTAAACTAAATATTCTATATAGGGTTGCCACCTACTTTATTAAAACATCTAAAAATGGTATTATAGACATTTTAGATAAGAGATTGAATATATTAAATAATAATAAAAATCACCATAGAATATCCTATTTAAGATAGATAAGACGCTACGGATTTGTTTAATTTAAGGAATCATTTTGCAGGTTGCAATATTATGCCAAGTTACCTAACTCATGTCACACGATGACAGATGATAGTCTCTCTAAAATTTAGGGGAAAAATAAATATACTAGAGTCATTAATTAATAATTAAAAAACATTAAGAATTATAAAATAGATATTGATACCAGAGATTTAGATACTAGAGATTCAAGTAGCAGGTTATTTATATTTTAAAAAATATCAAATGTATTCTTTTGAAATTCACCCCCATAAAATTACCAAATAGCAATATTGAAAACATTAATGAATAATATTCCATAACTAATTTCTGACAAAAATAAAAACACAAAAATTAAATTAATAATTTCTAATGGAATTGTTGATGGAGTAAAAAAATAAAAAAAAGATTAATAAAAATTATATAGGCTATTCCATTGGAAAGTTGAAATATCATTATTTGCTAATGAAATTACCAATGAAATAATTCAATCAGCAAATATAAATAAGTTATAACTGATAGTTTCCTCCCCTCATACCTTTTCTTTTACTTGCTAAAAAACATCAACAACCCTCTATTTTCTCATAAATTCAGCTACAACTCGTCAACGTCAATCTACATTTATTAGTAATATCATAATCTATTGTTGGATTTTTTGTGAAGCTTCGATACACAAAATAAATAAACTCACCCATTTTTTTGGTAACTTATTTATGTTTTGGGTTAATTTATCAAAGTCTTTTTTAATATTTATAGTTTGCTTATATATTTATGTGTTTTATAACTTTTTTCTAAAGTAATTTGTTATATTAATATATGATTTGTATGTTAGGGTTTGTTTGAGATTTGAGAAAATTTGAATTTTGTTATCATTTGATGAAATTAAGTTTAATTTTATAACTTAGATGTATTATAATTGAAGAAATAATATGTTATTTTAATGAGTACAAATCATTTTTTATCAATTTTATTGTTAAGCAAGTGAAATTCAATGTTTATATGTGAAGTGTAAGAATAAAAAATTTCACCGTAAAGATGTTGTGATGATGTATTTACTTTAAAAAATTTTTATTGAGAAATATTTATATTGGTTGACACATGGAGAACCCTAAGTTCCTCATAAAACCATGTTAGAAAGGATGGTTGACTTAACTTTTAACTCTAGCAATATACATGAGTTTGCGGATGATAATAATAATTCTTATAGGAATATGGTGACAAATAAAATGAGAATGAATCATAATTATTCAAATGAATGTTCACCTAACATCCCTTTAGATGAAGAACCAAATGTAGATATAATTAGGTTTTTACACTTCTGAAAGATTGCAATGAACCATTTTATGATTGATGCATAACTCATAGCAATTTGTTAACTATTACACTAATGTTTACCATTATATCAGATTATAGGTTAAGTGAGATCGATTATAATAACATTATTGAATTGATTAAAATCATGTTACGTGAAAAGAAAAGGCTGAAAAAAAACTTTTATATTGCAAAATCTATGATGAAATCTTTTGGTTTAGGATATCAAAAAATTGATAAGTGTCCAAACTTTTGCATATTATACTATGATAAATATGCAAATTTTACCAAGTGCAAACATATTAGCATACTCGATATAAACCCAATATTAGTAGAGAAAAGAAACTTATCACTACAAAAAATTAAGATATTTCTTAATTACTCTTACGTCATAAATGTTATTTATATCTTCAAAAATTAACTAGATAAATGATATGGCATCATTCACATGATGTAATAGATAGAGTTATGTTGTACTCTTTCGAAGGTAAAGCTTGGAATGAGTTTAATAATATGCATTACCTATTTTAAATAGAACCATGAAATGCACATTTAGCTTATGTATATATAGATTTAATCTATTTAGATCCTTTATTTTATTTTATTCTTGTTAGTCGATCATACTAATAATTCATGATTTTCTCTAGAGAAGTGTATATAGTCATAATTCATATTCTTATATGTGGTTATACCTTGTGTGTGTGTGTGTGTGTATATATGAGATGTCATATATAGAAACAACATAAATTTTTTTGAAAAGTAAATTTAAAATGAATATTGTACTGCTAGTATTATTATGTGATGAAAATTATATAATGTTGTTTCGTAGTAATGAAATTGTCAATGGACAAGCAATTTCATTAGAAAATTATAAAGGGTTACGATATGGTGATGAAATTACCGGTGATTGGATGAATATGTACATGTTTGTGAAATTAAAGAATGACGGGAAGAGAAGTAAAAATTTCAATCGCTTAACTCAATAATAATAATTTAAAACCATCTATTCCTAGCATAAGCCATTATTGTAAAAAAAATAATTTTTTTTTTTTTGTAAAATTCTGCACACATATAAATCAAAACTATAGTGAAAATAATTTTTTTTTTTTATTATGCACACGCATCTTCCATTGAAATAGTTTATACTGCTAGCTAGTTTTGCAAAAGCTACAACGTGAAACTTTTGGACAATGTTTCAAAATCTTGATAGATCTTATTTTGCAGGTTAATATGGTAATTAGCTGACTAAATTCTAATCTAGTTCAGAATTCAAATTAAACTAAAAAAATAATAATCTAATGTAACTCAGTTATCCTATCCTAGTAAGTTTCCATGCATCTCAATTCACCTAATCAAACTTAATTTGAATTAAAAAAATTTAAATTAATAATAAAAATAGATATTCTAATAAAAAAAAGCAAATAAAATCAAGGAGGAGAAATGTATTCTTAAAGTCAAAATTGTCTTTCCTAATTCATGAACTTTTTCTTGATATGACAATAACGCAGGATTTTTTTTTTCTTTCATTAATAGCATCGTTTATTGAATAAAAAGCATTATCAATTAGAAAAACATATTTGGAAAAAAGTACAACGATTTGAACTAAAAATGAAAAAGATGTATTTTTTAATAAAAAAACTAATTTTCTCATTTTCACAAAAATAAATTTTTCTATGAGAAGTATTTTCTTATAAGCAAAAAGAATTATTAGGATTATGAAAATAAGTTTCTATAAAAAAATTATTAATTGATCATTATACAACTATATAAAAAAATTATGAGAGTAATAGATTTGAGATAATTATATAAAATATTTATAGTAAAAATGATAATAAAATAGTTATTTTATTATCATTCAATATAAATGAGTAAATTATTGCAAACGTTTTTAATATAAGACTAATACAAAATTATTCATAAAGTAATCAATAATATCATCATAAAAAACCCCTAATCTACTTTAAAACAATTATACATTTTTTTTTTGTTATCAACATATTTTTTAATAAAATGTAGCGATAATGAAAATAAAAGTTTATTTAAAATTTTAATCATTTGAAAGAAGTATAAAAAAAAAGGTATCTCTTCATTCCAAACCTCATTTTCTTAATAATGCCTCTTTAATTATTTTTTTAATGAAAGTGTTTTTTTTAATCATAAACATTTTTAAAAAACAAAAAACTTAGCATTAGAAAGTAGGGCTGGGTTTTTCAAATCTAAAAACTATTTTCAATCTATCTTTATCCAAAACACCCCAAAAAAATCCTAAAAAACTCAATAAATAAATATTAAACTCTAAAATACACCTAAATCACTCAAAAAAACACAAAATTTAACCAAATTAAAATGTTCTTGCCTAACTTGATTTTTTTTTTTTGCTATAGGAAACATATCAATAACAATCCTTTCATTAATAGAAATTCAATAACCAACATCGATTCTTCTGATAGATATAATGTGGTCAATCAATCAATTTTTTTTATAAAATTTTAAAAACTAAAATTTAAAACAAATAAAATTTTAAAAACTCAAAGAACAGGAACTAAAAAAAAAAGTTAAAAACTTTAAGGATCAAAGAGTGCTTTTCCATGCCTTGTGAATAGTATAAGAAAATAAAACTGGACTGGATCTTTATTTTTATACAAAATTTAATCACAATTATTTTAATTTTTTGATAAACAAATTAAGTCATATTTCACAAAATTAAGCATTAATTTAAAACTGGAGCTTTTTTCGACACTCCAAATACAATGAATCATATGAATCAAAATGAATTGCCAGGTTTTATATCACATGCATGTAACATGGAAAGATGAAATAAAACAAAATAAAAAATGAAAAGAGAACCAGGCGCACTGTAGCAGTCAACATTGCACATCGCACCTAGGTGTAAAAGAATCTGTGAAATGCTATTTTCTTATAGTTAATTTTGTATTTTTTATATCTTTTTTTTACTTTTTTACAAATTCGTAATTTCATTCTTGATTTTCTTAATTTTTCACTTTTTTTCTATTAGATCCTAATGTTTTTTTTTTCCACATGTTATCAAATAACAACGGTTACCTTATAATTAAATTATCAGATTAATTGACACCAAATTTCAAATTAAAATAAATAAATAAAAATTCTGTAACGTAAAATTAAAACTAAGATACTCGAATGGAAAAGAAAAAACAGGTAGCTCAATGTTAATCAATTTTATTCTAAAGTTTATAGAAATTTTCAAATAAAAACTTCTTATTATTTTTAAGATCAAAATGAATTGCCAGGTTTTATATCACTTGTATTTTTAACTGGAGCTTTTCATCTAATTTTCCGTCCCATTTGTATATAATTTGTTTTTAAGATACGATATCATTTAATAGGGAATTAATATTTTTTTGTAAAGGTTTCTAATAAGAATCTTTGATTGAGAAGTACTTAAAATAGTATAATAGTTAAATTGATATAAAAATAGTTTTGGTATAAAATTTATAATACCTCAATATTTTGATCGGTATATTTGATGTTTGCTCAATAAAAAAAATCCTTATCATTGAATTAAACCTTTTTTTGGCGAACCTATTATGAAGGAATGCAATTGTATTTAATATCCCGTTGAATTAATCGCTATCTACAACCTGTGTATGTTTTGTTTTTGGCTATATATTTACTTCTCTAACATAATTATCTTGAAAGACGATATTAAATCTTTCTTAGACAATTGCATTCGTTGGGCTTTGGGGATTTTAATGGTATAACCGAACAGACATTAGAGACAAATATACATCTTATATGTATATAAATATGAACTTCTTTTTTTTTTTTGCAATCTTTTATTAAATGGGAATACCTTTGTTATATTACTATATATAATGATTAATTATATTTGAACTAAAATTAATGATATAATACTTTATATTGCAGATCGAGTGTATACATACATGTATATATCCTATTCGTCTGAGAAAAAGTTCTGGCTGTATGCATACATATTGCAGATCGAGTGTATACATACATATAATACGTGAAATTGTATTAGCAAACTCAACTACACTAAATTGTAGACGTTTCAACGTAGTTCATGCTTTATATATTTAGTTAAGGATTTATCCCAAATGAAACAATATTTTAATTGGGAAAAAGAAAATATAATCGTCTTAGTTTTAATTAGTCGTCTCAATTTATTTATCAAACTTTGTATTGAATCACTTTAGAGACAGCGACATTAATTTTTAAGAAAGCTTTGTTTATTAGATTTCACAGAAACATGTGATTGATCCTTAACTTTTATTTTGTTTGCCCTAAACAAAATGTAAATAGTGTGACTGGCAACAAACTTTTTTTTTTTTACGGACGTAGAGCTTTCAAAACTTGAACTCACCGGCCATGCATATGATTGCTATTATTAATCAATTGCACGGGCACCTTATACTCTTGCAGGAACAGGACGAGGGACAAAACTCCATCTCTTGTCTCCTCTTCGCATAATTGGTGGGGGTGTGGACTTCTCAATCAAAAGTGATAATCACAGTAAGTCACTAAAGCCATTGAAAATGTGTTTCGGAGATGATTCAAACTCAAACCTACCCAGCTAGCTAGCTAGCCAGCTAATTGTTTACAATGTTGGTCGGAATTCTATCGCAAACATCCACATCGCAAACCCACACATAAAGCCAAAGAAAACTCAATAAAATGGTTTTTGAACTCGTGTCTCTCTTTAAGTGTCAAAAGTGGTAGAATTTTCACAAAGCATGCTTGTTCTTCGCACACCATGAGAGAAACCGTGTTCAATTTATCATATGTGTGGAGACATTTTCTCCGGCCAATGTATGGAACACGGGCCAGTGTACGTGATTAACAATTTCACGTGAGATTGGAGATTTTATGTCCAGACATATTAATTAGGGGTGCCTGTCGAGGGTCATAGTTGCATGCATTGAGGGAAAGATACTGTTTGATGTTTGACATTGAAAAGCAAATCAATTAGGCTTTCCGTGGCTTTGGGTAAGGTTAGGCCAGCCTCCGTTATCTTTTTAGGCTATTAGTATGCGGTGAGACTTATTCTTTTGGATTCTCCTAAGAGGTCTAAAGGATCTTTGTATTATGGAATGAAAGTGGACTTTTTCGTTGCATCATCATGTAAAAAACTATGCATAGTCATTGCAACTAGAATATACTCTATAAAAAGTTACCGGACAGCCAATTAATAGGCATCAAGACAAGATATTTGGTGTAAATTTCATATAATATAATGATGCTATGCAAAGAGTTGCCATTAATGACTATAAATAGAGTTTAAATTATTATTTCTATTAGGCTGTAAGGAAAAAGAAAAGGAAATTCCCATAAAAAATTCTTTCTTCTCCTGCCATTTTCTAGGACCGTGTGGTGGCCTAGCAGAGTTGGGGGGGTTTCATAGTTAACCCATGAAAATGATTTAATTTATTCTTACAAAGAGAGTCATTCTTTAATCAGGTCAATTCAATCTCTAAGCAAAGGGACATTAAGAGAAAAGTTGAGATAAATTAAATTATATATCTCTAATCATGCTATTTTAATTCTTAAATAAATATTCGTTATATATTTCTGACTAAGTAAATAATAAATAAAAGAGCAACCCTCAAATTTACCACCCATCTATTAAAATAGTTTCAATTGTACTCTCAAAGTGAGTGTCTTTCGTGTCAATTATACCATAAAAAATTTGTTTCTCATTTGAACCTTTCTGTTAAATACAATCTACTGGGAATCATACAAGGAACCCATGGATAATTAACAATCTCATTAACTATATTTAACACAATACTATCGTATGTGTGTAGCATTGTGGTAATTATCCACTCTCAAGAAATAAAAAATATATAATGTAATATAAGGGTATATCTCACAAAATATAAGGCAATCGCCACTTAATATTCTGATCACTAAAAATACTAAGTGATATCAGAGATAGAGTATAAAAATTAGTTATGTAAAGAAAATATATTAGTATCAAAATACGCTCTAACTAAGATAAACTGTATTGTTTTAATGTTTAATAAGATCTAAGGTTTTAGTTACATTTTCTAGTTGTTTGTTTCTCTAAAGAGTTAAAAAAAATTAATATATAAAATACATATTATATGTAATGTCATATCCTAGATACTGAAAAATTAATATATAAAATACATATTATATTAATATGTAATGTCATATCCTAGATACTAAAAAACAAATAAAATAAAATTTTTATTGTTTTTGAAATTTTGATCAAAGTTCTCGTGACTTTTTTTACTGTTATATTTTTTGATAATATTTTTTATTTTCTTGTATTTATTTATTTATTTATTTTTCTTTTTAATTTTTATTTTATTTTGCACGAGGGTTAAAAAATGGGCCATGACAAATGGTTTAATGGAGTGATAAATTTGTTTTTATGATTGATAAAAATAATAATAATAATGTGTGCATACAAATGAGATTATTCCGATTAATTGGATGGTAAATTTCAATTCTTTCCTGAACATGTACATGGAGGGAGTTACTGAGCTGTTTCGAGCAAGAGACAAATAACAATCTCATTAACAAATAAGGATTAATTTATTGATTTTCCTAAACTATAATTAACTCTTCTTTGAATGTTGGAGAATAAATGATTTGGATTGAGTATAATCCCTACATTTGAGGGCCAGCGTCATAATAATTAAGAGTGAATTTGCAGTTTGTCTTTAGCATGATCGAGATGTGGAAGAGCATAATCATTTTGAAATGCCATCGATCTCGATGGATTGCACGTTTGTGCAGCCAAATCATTCATTGTTCTCTTTGAAAAGGAAATATTGTTTCCGCCTTTATCATATAATGATTGATAAGCACTCCTCGTGTGACTTCTTTCTCTCTTGTCGGTCTTGGTTCTAACATGTGGTCTTCATTAGGATTCGAGTGCTCTTTACTTGTAATTAATTGCCTATGAATGTTCCTCCACTATGGGTTTGATCACATTTTTGTGTTCTCCGTTTTTATTTCTCGACTGCTTGTGTTTCTAGTGCACCCAAAAAAAAAAAAGGTTGTTTGTATGTTCAAGTTAGAAGTTCGTTGAATCCCAAATTAGTTGAGTTGAGTTCTAACAAAATGCAAATGGAAGATATCAACCAGATAAAAAAAATAAAAATAAAAGATAAGTAAAGACAATTTTCTATGATAAATGTGATGTTAATTGGGGGATTTTTAGAAAATATTATTTGTTTTCTTATTTACTTTTATTTTATTCTATTTAGTTTATTATGCCCAATGATTTTATTTTTTAAGTTTTGTTGTTTATTTAGATTGATTTTTTATCTTATTTAAAGAGTTTTAAACCCTTTTAAGAGACAACCTACTTCAAGAGAGATTTTCTATTACAAAATTATGAATTGAAGCTCTATACAAACCTTATTTAATTTCAATTTTTTTTTTAGTTTATTGTCTTCTTGTTTATATTTTTATCTGAATTAGTTGGTATTAGAATATAGTGATATCGATAGTTATTTGCTTGTTGAGTGATGAAATATCTCATGGCTAAAAAAGATAGCAAAAAATGGCATGTTCATGTAAAATGGGATGAAGAGTTTTCTCATTGAAAAAGAAACGTTAAAGAATTGATAATAAAAATACATGTAAACAAAGTTTGTAGAATTAAAAAAAGGTATTTAAAAACTATTGATAAAAAACAAATAAAGATAGATTGCAAAATCAACTCATCAATTAAAATAAGTAAGGAGTCTGAAAGATTGTTAAAAAAATGATCGTGTATTCATATCTAATTCTGATAACTCTTTCAAAGACATAGGAAGACAAAGCAACTTCTTAATTAAGATAAATATGATATTGAAATTGAAAATTTTGATGATTCTTATTCATTTATAAATTGAAGTCAACCATTAAAATTTAATAAGGATAATAAATATCATAACCTAATTTTTTTATTTTTTTTCATTTTTATTTTATCTTATTTTATTTTTTATTTATTCTTATAAAACTAATTAAAAAATGATGATGAAAAAAATGAATGAAATGAATAAAAAATAAATTGAAATTTGGGTCAAGATAACATAATATGGAAGTTTAAAGACTGAATTGATTCAATTAGAAACCAAGGATCATTTTGTAAATAGTGCTGAAATTAAGGGGTCCGATTGCAATAAATCCAGCGGTGAAATTAAAAACAAACGAGGGAATTTCCTGAATAAGGGGTTTGATTACAAAATTTCATAACCTCAGTGACGAAACTGAAAATGGTCTTCCCATAAAAAACACGGCGCCGTTTCATAGAAAACTGTTAATCACCTTCTTCATTCAAGGGTCGTGTCTCCGCCAGCTGCCCCGCGCTCCATTTTGCATCATCGCCGTTACCTCTGTAACGGTCCTGCAAGTTCACTTCATTGTCTGGGAGACCGCATGGCATTCTCTAGCTTTATAAAAGCCGGAGAAAGGCCATGCAAAAAGAGGAGGAAGGGATAATACGGAAAGAACAAGAGAGACGAACGAACCCGAACGAAAAACACAGGATAAAGGGGAGAAGGAGGAGCACGGGACTGACAGGGAAAGGCCACGAGAAAAGAGGGAGACACTGTAGGGAAAGGCACAGATCCCAGGGAAACCAAGAACAAAAAAGAAGACCAGAGAACACAGAGCAGAGGAGAGAACGAGAGAGAGAGAACCGAAAAAAAAGTACGAAAGAGACGACAGAGATAGAACGTGAGGAACAGAAACACGCAAAAGGAGGAGGAAGCTGAAGACAGGAGCTTCTCCCAGCACCTGCAGTTTCGGGCAAAGTCTCTGCAAACCAGGTAAGTTTTCGCTTTCCCCCGTTTTGCAATTTTAATTACCAACTTACTGTGCAAAGCTTGCAGATGCTTGAGTGATCGCTCCTGCTGGGTCACTGGCTCGGGCCAGTGACCGGGTGGCTGGGTCCAGCTCAGCTAGTAAAGTCTGGGCTGGCCCAGCCTTAAATAAAACAATGAAGATTGAGCTAGGTTTAGGCCTTAGGCCCATGCAGCTCAATTTGTATTATATCAATTTTTGGTAAAACAAACCTTTATATCTTATTATTTTTATTCCATCTTGTTTTATTTGACATTTTACTAAACAGGCCTTTACAAATATTAAAAAATTTGAAAAAATTCTTGTATCTTTTTTAATTTATTTGTAGGTTGCTCATATAT
This sequence comes from Populus euphratica, assembly GCF_000495115.2. Taxonomy (NCBI): domain Eukaryota; kingdom Viridiplantae; phylum Streptophyta; class Magnoliopsida; order Malpighiales; family Salicaceae; genus Populus; species Populus euphratica. Next base: position 40,980 of record NW_011500697.1, on the reverse strand, counting down.
TTTTTTAATGTATTTCATTATACACTTGATTTATAGATTTTTACTGTGAAATGCAAATATTATATAAGATACATTTTTAATTTTTTTAAAAAATATGTATGCATTGATTTAAATTTATTTTATTGGTTTATTTCCTAGTGTTAGAGTCATGAATATATTCCAAGCAGACTATCGGTAACATAATCCAATAAACTTTTAGCAATTTAAGGCAGAATCAATAATACAATCTACCTCAAGTAAGATGTTTAAGTGGTAAAAATATCTTTTTTTTTTTATGTAATCAGTTTGATACCATAAAATCTTTATTGACTAGTTAAGATCTTTAGTGATTATAATATTAGGTGACAATTCTTTAAATAAGATATTTTTTTTCCTAACAAACAAGATACTAGAAATTTGTTCTTTATCATGAATTTAATTTTTTAAAGATCGTTGCTATGTTTAGGTGAGACAATAAAAAAAAGTTGGAGGAGAAGATTTAAATATAAAAATCTTGGTTTGTTATGTCCATAAGAGGGGAATAAAATTAGATGTGGTTCTAAAAATGATTTTTTATTAAGTATATTATGGAGAAAGTTCCTCGTATATGTTTGATAAATTTTTTGAAATTGATGGGATCAGAGTTGATATTATTATAATCTTCATAAAAATTGTGAAATAGATTTTCAAATATCTCATAACACTAATATTAATTTTTTTTGTTAGGGAGGCTAAGCATATTGTTGACATATATAATATTTTTAACAGAAAAGATGGGAAAGTAAATGGTTGGAAACTTAAATTAGACATTTATGATATCCAGATAAGAACAATTTGAACTTGATGATGAGTTCTTTATAACACGGGGAGACTAATATATAAGGATTTTTTTGAAAAGGTTATACAATCTTGAAGTGCTTTGCAACCTAGCATTTTATATAGTGATGAATTTAAAATGATTTTTAAAATATAACCATTTAAAAAAGAAAGACAAATCATGCTAGAGTCCTCTAAGACTCAATTATAGAAGCCTCCTAATTACAGAGCTCAACTCAAATTAATAAGAGTTTTCTAAGTCTTAAAAGCAAAGAAAAATCTTGAGATAATCCTTTGAAACTTAATACAAAAATCTTATAATGACAGGTTTTAGCTTTAAAATGTAAGAGTCCTCTAAAACTTAAGAATAAATAAAAATTAGTAAGATTTTTTTTAGAGTTAAAATTACTCGAGCCTTTTGATGATGTGGTTTAACTAAAATTTTACTATAAAAGTGTTATAATTATATAGAGAAGAAATTAGATGTTTACTTGTAAGAAATATATATTTTCCTTATAATTATTCTTGTCTTTGCTATTATTATGATACTCAACTCATTGGCCTTCTTAAATTACTTTAATGCTTTTTATGATTATTATGAATTTGTCTTCTCACCTCTCTATTTTTAATCTATAAGTGTCTACGATTCCTCCATCATGTTATCTTAACTTACATTAACTTATTTGCCATTGTCCCCAAATATAATCTAAGGGTAATTGTTAATTAATGAAGAAGCTATGCTATACTACTCTCAACTTCCAAAAGAGTTTTTCGACTCCTCATTTGATTATTATCATTGTCATGAATTTTTTTAGAATTATCCCTAACTAATTTAGTTATGTTCATCCTTCCAATATCTATAAAAAAAGTGTGTATATATTATCATCATCGTTATCATCATTATTCTTTTCATGAACTTTCCAAATTTAGTCAATGAAGTTTTTTTTGGTAAAATATGTTTTCATGAAATCATCTTTCTTGTTCAGGGAATAAACCATAAATTTCAATGATCATGTAAATTTAAAATTATTTTTATCAAGGATTTAGATTTTTTTATATACTAAAAGCCTAAAACATGTCATTTTAATGCTAAAATGAAATTTTGGATATTTTATTGATATTTGACAAAATGATGTTGAAATTGTGGAAAAAAAAAGTTATCCAAAAATTTTATTTATTAATGGCTTGAAAGGATTCTCCCATATATGGATGATAATTAATTCTAAAAAGAAAAAGTTAGATTCCAAAATGAGACTTGACTTTTAAAAAGGGAATGTCTTTATCTTACGTGATCTTGTCCTTAAAAAAAAAACCCTATCATTAAATTATATAAAGAATGATATATATATATATATATATATAACGCCTAAGCAAGTCATGATTTTGTTTAACAAATATTTGTCTGAATTTTTAAAAGCATGTATTGTAGGCAAAGGTTAATGTCTATGAAAGAATGAGATATATAAAGCTCAAAAGGTGTTTAAAGGTTTAAAGACACAAGATCACATTTCATCTGTAGAAATCTTTTAGTTTTCTTGCCTTAAGTTTTATATTTTTATGAGTGATCTTTCTACAATCTTTATTCTTTAAGTTCTATCTCATGCTTTGTCATTGAAATTTTATCATTAATTTTAAATTTGTATCATTATTGGAGATGCTTTGGATAGCTTTTCATCTTTCTTTTTTTTTTCTTTTTAATTTCCTGTTTTATATACTAACTTTTTTTGTAACACTTTTATTCCTTTCATATTATTTTTTTGTTTCTTTATATTTGAAGAATTTGATCAATTGTCTAGGAATTTTCAAAACATGCCTTTAGTGCGAGGGGTAATTTCTTTATATTTGAAGAATTTGATCAATTATCTAAGAATTTTCAAAACATGCCTTTAGTGTGAAGGGTAATCCTAATTTAGGTTATTATACAAAAAGATGTTTAAGGCTCAAAAGAAAATATCATGTGATAAATGTTTTTTTGTGAAGGGTATACTAAAGATGATCTTTCTTCATCTCAAATCCAAACCCCTATCATATTGATAAACCTTAGTTTTATTCAAAATTCATCCATAATTAAAAAAACCATAAGGTTAGCCCTAAAAAAAAACGATGTAATGAGTAGGATCATGATCCAAATTCATATTATTTATTATTATTTATGTCATCAAATCATTTAATTTTATTATAGATATAATTGTATTATTTTCAGCATGATTTCCTTTTTGAGGTTTAATAGGAATAAAAAAAGTATTTTAGTTTTTTAAAAGTATGTAGGATTGTGGCTTTACCTCTTTATGTTTTTTAGAAATAGAAAAGGACATTGTAGGTTTCAAAATGAGGGATTTTTCATAGCATTTGCATCTAATGTCTTAGAATTTGAGTAATTTTGAAAGTTTTTTGAATGAATTTTTTGTTGTACTTCCAGTCATGGAAGAAAATAAAATGTTCAATATTACTTTCATATAAATATGTACTCGTTTCAAAATAACAATAAGACATAGAAAAGATACAATTCATTAAAAAAAATACAATTTAGTCCTAAAACATATAAAATATAAAATAGTTTTAAATATTTATAATAAGGGCAATATGACTATATTTACAAAGTTCAAGAACCCATCTCTCGATAGTCATGACTTTTTTGTTCTTTTCATTAAAGGTTTAACTACATCTCTTTATTCATCCCTCAACTACATGATTCGTATAACAATATACATTGGTTGTCCTCTTCACCTAGCCTCAAATTTTTTGGTGATTATGTTATCTTCATTATTTTTCTCTTCAAATAATCATTTATGTTGAACTGAATTATTGATTTATTTCTTAAACCCTTGACAATAATCAATTGAATGACCCATTATTCCTTTATTATATTCATATTTATTATTTTTTTATTATTTAAGAAAAAATGGTTTGATGGGTTCAAGTAGTAAATATACTAACAGATAAGAATTCATAAGGTGTTAATAAATATAAATAAGTAGAACTAGGAAGGAAGATGATTGTTCATAGCCAATTTTTTTATAACTTGGACCTAGCATGTTTTGAGAAGTGTGATGTTCAAGATGAAAAATAGATGATACAGGTGTTTGGCTTTTATGGTAGAATAAATGCACCAAGGTTTAAAATTTGAGATCTTTGTCTTTTTAATTTGAGTATTTAAACTCATCAATCAATCATTTTATTTATGTGATAGACCTGTATTTAAGATAAACATTTATCATAAATTAAAAGTATCTTATGGTATCAGACTTGTTATTATAAAACATGCTTTAGTTAAGGAGTTATTGATACTTCAAGTGCAAAATAATGATATAAAACCTTGATAAAAATATGTTTTAAAGTACTAATCACTTAATTATAAATCAACCAAATATTAAAGGATTAGATTAAGAAAATATCAACTTAAAAAAGAACATAAAAAATAAAGTTAACTTTTTAAATCCACAACCCAAGTCATGAAACCGAGACAATAAAATTTAATATTGAATGATAAAATTAAAAAAAAGATAAATATTAAAAAACTAAAAAAAAGAAGCAAAAATGAATCGAGTTAACTCAGATTAACCTGTCAAATTTATGACCTAGATAATTAGATTGGGATAACCTTATAGAAAGCTAACCAAAAAAATATGAAACCTAATTTTAAATCAATCAAATATTGTAAAATAAAATTAAAAAATATCAACTAAAACAGAAATAATTGAAAATAATTTCAGTTATGAGACCGAGATAAACAAAATCATTGTTAAATGATAAAATTAAAAAAAATAATGAATCAAGTAAATTTAGGTTAACTCGTCGAATATGTAATCTAAGTAATGGGACCAAGATAACCTTATAGAAATAGTTTTTTTTTTTTATTAAATTCTAAGTCCAAAGCAACTAAATAATCAAAAATAAAATTGAAAGAAAAAACAATTAAAATAGATATAAAAAACTTGAGTTAATTTTTTAAATTTATAATCTAAGTTATGAAAATTTAATATTAAATAATAAAAGTAATATGTAAGGAGGGCCGTCCTCAATTAGTTTAGTTTATGTTAATATCTACATAATAAAAGTTAAATTATTAAATTGTTCATGTACATGTCAATTTGTTTCAGTTGGTCCATATACCATTTTTTTGGTTTATTTCTTTTTGAATTATATTTTCTTGGTTGAATGTGTTTTTTGATTAAATATACAGTAAATCATGGTTATTTTAAGACACGAAATATTTTAAATGAGGGCATGGCCTTCTTTTCATGGCTTGTGCAGCCCATATTAAGTCCATGAAGCAATTGTTGGCCCATTTGGCTGACCGGGTTTGTCT
>NW_011500697.1:0-35239 GCF_000495115.2 Populus euphratica | reverse complement strand
TGCGTCTGAAGGCTGTGAACCGCTGGATCTTGGATGAACAGATCTTGCGTCCAAGTTGATCGGACGGTCAGGATTGAATGGGCTACGATCTGGTGTGGCGCGGTGTACCGAGTGCTTAGTACACCCGCTGACGTGGCGCAACAGGATCGAAGGACAGATTATTTGAAAGGCTAAGATTGATTTGGGTTTTAATCTGGTGTGGTAAAGCCTATTGTATCCTAAGAAATCAAAAGCTCAGGTTTAAACACTATTAGATCTAACGGTTGAGATATTTTTGGTATTTTTTATTTTTTTTAAAAAAAATTTAATATCTTACTAGAGTGTAGAAAAAGTATAAGAAAAATAAATAGTAACTAAATAGTAACCAAATAGTAATGCTCGAATTCAAATTAAAATTCAGAATGAATTTTTTATCTTCTCCCCCTTTAGTGTCTTGATTTCATTGGCTATTTATAGCCAATGAAAGCAGATAATAAATCACGGATTGTTAAAATTTTCCACGTGCACCGATTACCATTTGTTTTATTATATATAATAATACTAAATAATGATAATAATATTTATTTATAGGGGTAAAAATTAAAAATTCAAATCAGTATTATGAAAAGTTTTTTCATCCGCTAAAAATCAATTTTAAATTATATATAAAAAAAATCGTTATACGGGTATCAACTCGATGGACCGGGTTTTTTGACCAAAAATACCAGTTTTGACCAAAAATAGTCTGAAACTCATTTTTTTATCGCGGTCAACATGGTGGGACCCGTATTGACCCGATGGACTCGGTTTTGACCGAAAATAACAGTTTTGACCCGAAACAGTCCGAAACTCTTTTTTCATCCCGGTCGACATGGTGGGACCCATACTGACCCGGTGAACTCGGTTTTGACCCGAAACAGCCCGGAACTCATTTTTCATCCCGGTCGACATGGTGGGACCCGTATCGACCTGGTAGACTTGGTTTTGACCGAAAATGACGGTTTTGACCCGAAACGGCCCGAAACTCATTTTTCATCTTGGTCGACATCGTTTAACCCGTAATGACCTGGTGGACTCGATTTTGGTAGAAAGATGCGGTTGACTCGAGAAAATATATTTTAAACTTTTTTTTTATATATATTTATTATATTTTTTTTTGTCATGAATAATAAGATAAAATAACATTAAAAAAAATTTAGTGAATCCAAAATTGGGTTACAACAATTAGTATAACCTTTTCACCTTGACATGATAAATTTAGCTAGACATAATGAAAGAAAGAAAAATAAATAAAAGTTGTAGGCTTTTTTAGCTACAATTTAGACTTGAAAATGACATTTTTAGATCTTGGGCTTCATATGAAAGTTGTAGAACTATGTCTTACCTTTCCATCCATATAAAGTAGACCTAAATCTAAGATCTACACTTCCAGATATGACCTAATTACCAAACAGTGTTCCGGTTTGGATTGCGCCGACATCTCTTTTCTAAGTTTGGTAATCTCTTTGTCCTTTTAATTTCAGTTCTTAAATTCATCAATCAATACTTTCATTTAGGTGATAGACCTGTATTTAAAATGAATATTTACCACAGATTAAAAGTATCTTATATTATTAGATATATTATTATAAAACATGCTTTAGTTAATAAGTTATTGATACTTCAAGTGCAAAATGATGATATAAAACCTTGATAAAAATACACTTTTAAGTACTAATCACACCCCCTAACCAGCTTATTACTAGTCCCTAGTAATCAAAGCACTAAAATAGAAAAATAATTTGCAAATTCCACAAAGCAAGGTATTCATCATTTAACTTCCATTAATCTATCCAGATAAACAAACTCTCATTAAATTTATATATCTGCTCAATACCTCTTAACAAGATATTAATAAACTTTTTTTTTATGCTCAATATATCAACACATAATTATGGGGCTTTTCTTGGAAGAAAATAAAATTTTTATTCTAATGTTTAAGGTTAACTTCCTTAGGTTGAGATTATATATATATATATATATATAACTTAAAACACCATGCATCTTTAACCCATGTAACAAACTTTCAGCTAATGACTCCCATACTAGTTGGTCTTCGGGCATTAGGTGTTAAGACACCCCTATGAGCTTAATAACTCGAGTCGTAGAAACTGATATGTAGATAGTGCAATGTTCGATTCCTTTAAGATTTTTTCCTCAACCCATGTAACAAGCGTTGGGCCAATAACTCCCAAGTCAGTTGACTTTACGGTATTAGGTGTTAAAACACTCCTTCTGGCTTAATTGCTTAGGTTAGGCAGGCTACGAAATCAAACTTATCTATATTTTTATTATCATCATTTTTTTCTTTTTTTGTGTTTTTTAATTATATACTATCCTTTTCCTTTAGTTGTTATCTTTAATAAAAGAACATAAATAATGGAATAATCTAATGTGCAACCCACAATCATATGTTAAAGTATGTGTGTGTAAATTAAGATTTAAGAATACATGTTAAATGAGTATATGAGCAGAATTAAGTGATAGTAATGCGAGAGTTTGTAAATCTGAATATTTCAAGAAGCATTATGATAGACCTTGTTACGAATGGTTATTAATATACGTCTCAAGAGTCATAGTAACAACAATTTTGTACATGCTTTGTAAAATAGAAAACACAGTTAGTTTTTTCTTTTAAGCTACTACCCTCTCCCCCCAACCAAAATGAGATATTGTCCTCAATGTTTTAAGGTAGAAAGATATAGTATAGAAGATATCACCTGAAATAACAAACACTAACAAACCCGAAACACACTGAAACAAATATAAAAATAAAAAAACACAATAATAAAACCAAAAGACATAAAGATTCATAAATGAAGGCTCAAATCTAATTTAAGCTTTTTACGGCTTTTTTTAGATGACCAATTTATGCGACTCATGGAAGGATCAATTACAAGAATGAAAGATTGTAGTTGGTCAATCAATTGTTCAGTAGTAGCAACATAGATTATAATTTGTCGTGCAAAAAATGTTAAAAATTAATATTCCACAGCATGATCAAGAAAAGGCAACAACTTATCATAATAACCATTAACATTTAACAAACCTATGGGTTTATGGTGAATGTGCAGTTGGACCCAAGAGACATCAGCATGGTTAAACATTGCATTCATTTGAGTAGACATTATGGAGACCTATAGTTCCTCTCCAATTGTTTTTCCAATGATGTCTCCTTGTGCTAAAGCTTCGGGGATGACCCCTACAACTTGACTACGTCCTAAAAATACAACTATTGACACACCTCCCATTAACCCAAGATTGCCTCCCTCATACACTAAATGAATCTTTCTCTCAGCTAGCACCTGACTAAGATGATTTGCTGATTCTAAAAACTCCTTTTCTTTCCCAGGACTAGATCCACCGAAATCATAAATATTTCTTATATGATAACCTGAGGAGCTTACCATATCTACACACTTCTATATTTGTTAAATGTATAGGTTGAGTAAAAATGAAAGAAAGGAAGAGAGGATTTTATAGATGAGAAATTTGAAAGGCAATCATACCACCTATATATAGGCTAGCTGGAGTCTCACACACACATTCTCTCTTTTTATTTATTTACTTTTGAAAAAGCATGTGTATGTACATGTAGTTGTGATTATGGCTCACATCTTTCCCTGATTTTACGTCCAAGAACAACTTAAACGCCCTTCATGTGTCGAGGATAGGCTTCCCATCTAATTTTCTTAAAAACTGGCAAACAAGGTATTTTTTAGTCAGATTTCCAAGACCAAGTCGATCATGTTCTGTATGAAAATGGGGCCATAAATCATGGATTACAAGATGCACATCTTCACTAGGATGTGTCTCAAGAGTTAATAGAAGATTATCTAAAGACTCCTTACTTAGACCATCCTTAATGAATTGTATTTTATCTTCATGATTTATGGATACCATTCCTAAAGAGCAACATTGTGCATTACAAGTCCATCTGACACATCAATGATAGACTTTCAGTCATTTTGCACGATGTTTCTTTGCAAAAGTGCTTTTACCTGTTCCATGCATGTGTGAAATGAAGGAATTAGAGGACTCACCTGATAATCAGACCTTTGCTTCAATCAACCAGCGAATATCTTCAGGAATTCCATGATTCATTAACAATCTCAATCTTGCATATCTAGCACGGTAAATTTTTGTAATCGCATTCTAAGGCAGAGTGGGAAAATACTTTTTCAATTTTTCAAAATTAGTGTCGATTTTCAAATGAGAATTGGAAGAGGGATTTAAAGAATTGCATAAATATATACACAGATATCAATTATTATAGGAAATTGAAAGAATCGACTTAAGTCATGGAGTACCATTGTCTGCCATTTGACGAGGGTGAGAGAAGCTAGCAAAAATCACTTAAAAAGAAACACAAAAAGAATGTGAGAAAAAAAAACAAAATAATCAACCTTTATCTACAAGATCATTAAAACTAGTTGATTCATTTTCACTAGGAAAATTATCAAAGTAAGCTTTCAAATGATGTCCATTTTCCTTAAAAACATTGAATTCTCAATATCATAGGCCCTATAAGGATTGCTCCATCTTGATCTTAGCTTTCTAGGGAATACATAGAGTTAAGAATTATAAAAAAAAAACTTTTTGACCAGTTTTATTTTCTTGATAATTTTCACAAGTTTTGTAGAATGCATACGTGTCCTTGAACATGGTGGGCCAATAAAATTCATTTTTAAAGATTTTTATAGCAATCTTTTTTGACGAGAAATAACTTCCACATGCTTCAGAATGACAAAGTTTAATGACACTACTTACCTCATTATCGGGAATGAATCTTTGAAATATTTGATCAGGACAATATTTGAATAAGTTAGGGTCATATAATGAAGGTTCTTCACTTCGTTCAAAAACTTTTCTTTGTCTTGGGTACTCTAATCAGCTGGCAAATCTCCTAAAGTAAAAAAATTGATATTTTTATCATATAAAGGCATTGGACTAAGAGAAAGTAAGGATTTGTTAGGAAAGTAATCATCGATTGGTATGAAGTTAGATGTCGAATTTGTTGTCATTTTTAACAAAAGATCTGCATCAACATTTTCGATGCGTTTTTCATCAATGATTTCTTCCTCAGAATAAATCATTTGCAAATCTTCAGATTCATCCAACTCATTTTTACTTAAAGTAGATTCAAGTTAATCATAAACTAATTCGTTAATATGATATACTTCTTCTAAATCATTATCATCTCCAAGGAACTTGCAAATATTGAAAATATTCATCTCCAATGTCATGTTTTCAAATGATAGCTTTATCAGTCCATTCCTACAATTAATCAATGCATTAGAAGTTATAAGAAACGAACGTTCTAAAATAACAGGAAATGAATTACATGCTTCAATAGGTTGTGTGTCGAAGACAATAAAATCCACAGGATAAATGAATTTATCAACTTGTACTAACACATCTTTAACTATTCCTCTAGGCACTTTTACAGATCTATCGGCAAGTAAAAGAGTTACAGAGTTGGTTTAAACTTACCTAAATTGAAACTTTAAAAAACTGAATATGGAAGTAAATTCACACTAACTCCAAGATCAAGTAAGGCTTTTTCAATTTTATGTTCTCTAATAAAGTAAGAAATTGCAGGACAACCACTGTCTTTATATTTCAAAGTATTATTGTTCTGAAGAACAACACTTGTTCGGCTAAAAAGGCTTTTTTTTTCACATTCAGTTTTCTCTTCATAGTGCATAAATCTTTCAAAAATTTAGCATAGAAAGGAACCTATTTAATAACATCTAGTAAAGGTATATTGATTTTTACCTATTTGAAAGTTTTAAAAATTTTAGTGTTGTGATTGACTTTTCTTTATTTGGTCATGACATGAGGAAATGAATGTGCTGGCGGGGAATCAGTCGTTTCTTTGCAATTTTCAGATTCAACCCCTTCCTTACCCACAGGGAGTGACTCATCATCTTTCTCATAAGGTTCAAGAGTGAGTTTTTCAATAACCTTACCACTGCAAAGAGTAGTGACTGATTTGACTTGATTCATATGTTGGCTTTCGGAACTACTTACATTTGCATTGTATTACCCCTTGGGATTTTGTTGTGGCTGAGATGAAAACTTACCTTTCTCTTGGAAACTGAGAGCAGATGTCAATTTTGCAATAGTATCTTTAAAATCTGTCATATTTTAAGCATGTTGAGTATTGCTATTGCTTTTCAATGAATGCATGCAATGTTTCCTCAATATTTCTTCTAGGAGGTGGAGCACAAGGAGGTACATATCCATGAGAATTTTAGAAATTATGGTGTTGTAACCCAATTTTGGATTCACTAAATTTTTTTTGAATGTTATTTTATCCTATTATTCATGAAAAAAAATATAATAAATATAAAAAAAGAGAAAAAAAAGTTTAAAATATATTTTCTCGAGTCGACCGCATCTTTCTACCAAAATCGAGTCCACTAGGCAATACGGGTTAAACGATGTCGATTGGGATGAAAAATGAGTTTCGGGCTATTTCGGGTTAAAACCGTCATTTTCTGTGCAAACCAAGTCCATCGGGTTAATACGGGTCCCACCATGTCGACCGCGATGAAAAATGAGTTTCGAGCCGTTTTGGGTCAAAACTGTCATTTCCGATCAAAACCGAGTCCACCGGGTCAATACAGGTCCCACCATGTCGACTGAGATGAAAAATGAGTTTTGGGCTGTTTCGGGTCAAAACCGTCATTTTCGGTCAAAACCGAGTCCACCGGGTCAATACGGGTCCCACCATGTCAACTGGGATGAAAAATGAGTTTCGGGCTGTTTCGGGTCAAAACTGTCATTTTCGGTCAAAACCGAGTCCACCGGGTTAATACGGGTCCCACCATATCGACCGCGATAAAAAAATGAGTTTCAGACTATTTTTGGTCAAAACTGGTATTTTTGGTCAAAAAACCCGGTCCACTGAGTTGATACCCGTATAAAGATTTTTTTTTTGTAATTTAAAATTGATTTTTAGCGGATGAAAAACTTTTTATAATACTGATTTGAATTTTTAATTTTTACCCCTATAAATAAATATTATTAGTATTATTTAGTATTATTATATATAATAAAACAGATGGTAATCAGTGCACGTTGAAAATTTTAGCAATCCCGTGATTATTTTCATAATCATGTGATTTGTTGTCTACTTTCATTGGCTATAAATAGCCAATGAAATTAAGACACAAAGGACGGAGAGAAAAACTAAGAATTGCGAATTCTGAATTAAGCGGCACTATTTGCGTTACTATTTGTGTTATTATCTGGGTATTATTCATTTTTTAATACTTTTTTCTACACCCTAATAATATATTAAATTTTTTTTAAACAAATTGAAAAATACCAAAAATATCCTAACCGTTAGATCTAATAGTGTTTAAATTTGAGCTTTTGATTTCTTAGGATACAATAGACTTTACCACACCAGATTAAAACCCAAATCAATCTCAGCCTTTAAAATAATCTGCCCTTCGATCTTGTTGCGCCACGTCAGCAGGTGTACCAAGCACTCGGTACACCACGACACACCAGATCGTAGCCCCTTCAATCCTGACCGTCCGATCAACTTGAAGATCAAACCACTCACAGCCGCATGATCTGTTCATCAGAGATCCAACGGTGCCCAGGCTTCAGACGCACGAGTTCACCATACACTCGTCCACACCATAGCAACACCCAGAGCTTCTCTCTCCTCTCGCCGGCGATTCTCTCTCTCTCTGTCGATCTCCCATTTCCGGCCGTTTCAAGCCGCGAAACCACCACAGAAACGTGAATCGCCTCCTCAGAAGCAAAACCCCGGCCGTTTTACACTTTTTCACCGGCGATTTCAGCCAGAAAAAGGTCGCGACAATCATCGGCCAATCGACCTTCAAGTCGTCGATTCTCCCTCCTCAGCCATCAACGGCCAACGAGACCACCACCATCAGAATCCTCGTCCTCAGATCTACCATAATCAACCATCGTTTGACCGGAATCTCACCGAAAAAATTCGCCGTCGTCAATAGTAACCGCGCGTGAGCCACACGCGCCGTCGGTGGCATTTTAGTAAATTTTCACTAATCCGAGGGTATTTCAGTCTTTTGCCTATACAGGGGTACTCAGGTAATTTTCTATGATATTTTATGGTATTTTTTATATTTTTATATATAAATACTTGTAAATTTTTGCACGTGAAAAAAAAAACAAAAATAAATAACGACGCGGGTTTAACACCCATTTTATCATATCACTGTTCATAGGTCAAAAACCCAATTTTCAAGAATTGATATATCTATTTGTCAATGATATCAAAATAATTTTTATTTTATAAAATAAATATTATTTGTCGACACGTCTCTTTTATTTACAGAAAAGGATCGATGTCAAAAATTTAAATACTAAATATGGATTATGTCCATTATTATTTATTTTGGTAAATCAGACGTAACTCTCCTTTTTAGGGATAAACATTGATATTTTAGACAAAGTCTCCTAATTTTAGGGACTGATGTCATTTTTAACGTGTCTCCTATTTTTAGGGACCGACGTTAACCATGCTAAAAAAATTACAAATAGGCTAAAAATATAATAGCATTTGAATCAAATAAAAAAAACACACACAAGTAAAGGTAACCTTTCAAATAAGAAAAACACACGAGTAAAGGTAACCTTTCTCTGAAAGGATGTTTTAAGGGTGGTGTCTACCTTCCCTTAATCATAACTAACCCAGTACCCGAATCTCTAGGACCAGTGTCTAATTTTGGATTTCTATTTTCCTCAAATTACTAGATGGCGACTCCAATAAAATCTTTATTTCCCCCAATAAAATAAAAACTAAATTATTCTTTTTTTTTGTTTAAAAAAACAAACAAAAAAGGAGTGGAGCCGTCGCCCGACGTCGTGTAACGACATATGGTGTGCTTGAAACGGTAATTGTGAAGTTTGTATATTGTTGTTATCATTCTTCCAACTAAAATTTAGGTGATTTCTCCAACTAAGGTTGTATGTTTGGGAGTATGGGTTGTGGTTGGCCCTTTGGAAACTGTTTAAAGCGTGAGTTTATTCATGGACACATTCCTTAAAAGAAGGCAAGGTTGGACAATTACTAGTAGAGTATTCATTTGGTTCACATATTTGACATACAATGTTTTCAACAGATTTTAATTGATAACTCCTTTTCAATTCTAGTGCCTCGACTTTTCTAGCTAAAGATGCAAACTTGACTTGAAGGTCATAATATTTCCTAAGGTTGTACATACCTCCACTAGATGTGTGAGGTTGAGTTTTACTTGATGCCTCATATGTACCCGCGGTGTCCCAATTTTGAGCATTTTCAGCTAATAAGTCTAAGTATTCCATTGCTTCATCATGGTCTTTATCTTCAAAAGTTCTATTGCACATCAATTCAACCATTTGCCTATCTTTAGGTGTTAACCGTTCATAGAAATGTGAAACCAATCTTCATGTTTCAAAACCATGATGAGGGCAAGTACTAAGCAAGTCTCGATACTTCTCCCAACATTGGTAAAATGTTTCTCCTAGTTTTTGAGTGAAAGTGGTGATTTGTCTTTTGAAAGAGTTTGTTCTATGAGATGGGAAAAACTTCTTTAAAAACTGTTGTTCCATTTCATCCCAAGCACAAATGGATCCAGGTCTCAAATTTTGTAGCCATGTTTTAGCTTTATCTTTTAATGAAAAAGGAAAAAGCTTTAATCTGATGGTGTTCATGCTACAATTTAAATCATTATATGTGTTACAAACCTCCTTAAATTCTCTTAAATGCAAGTATGAATTCTTTAATTCTAAGCCATAAAAAGAAGGTAAAAGTTGAATAATACCTAGTTTAAAATTAAAATGAGATACATCGGGAGGAAAAACTATGCACGATGGTGCACTTGTTCTTATGGGATTCATGTGGTCTCTAAGTGTTCTATCATAGTTATTCTTATTATTCTCATTATGAAGTGATTGATTATCTTTTTCGGTTATATTTTCTGAAAATGATGAGGATACCTTACAAAGTCTACCACTTGATGTACGTGACCACACTCTCATGCACATGTAGGAATAGAATAAAAGGAAGAAGAAAACAAAAGAAGAAGAAAACAAAAGAAGAAGAAATAAAGTTATATACAAGAAAAGTAAAAAGAAAAAATAAAATAACTACTATAATTTATACAAGAACTTCCCTCCCCGGCAACGGTGTCAAAAACATGACACGACTAAAAGATTGATATCTTCTCCCAAGTGTAGGAGTGTCGAAATAATAAATAACCCGGCAAAACCGGGGTCGAATCACAAGGAGGTTAATTGTACAAATTATAAACAACAATTATAAACAACAACAACAACAACAATAAAGACAAAGAAGAAGAAGAAGATGATGAGAACTTGGAGATGGAATATTAATGTAAGGATTAAACGATGATAATAACAAATGTCAAGGTTAGAGGATCTATTAATGGTATGTCAAATAAGTATAGTATAAACTTTTATTATTCAATTGGAAACTTATGTTAATATGATTACATTAGTCATCTTATTCGATTAATGCTAATACTTATAAATCTTGTCAAACATTCATGATTATAACTTATGTTAATAACAAATCAAGTTCCTTTCATAGTTCAGGTGTCGGTTGTACTATACAGTATGAGTTATGAAAGTGCCAAACATTTGTTGTACTAAAATATAAAATAGTTTTAAATATTTACAATAAGGGAAATATGACTATATTTACAAAGTTCAAGCACCCATATCTCGATAGTCATGATTTTTTTATATTTTTCATTAAAGGTTTAACTGCATCTCTTTATTCATCCCTCAATTACATGATTCGTATAACAATATACATTGGTTGTCCTCTTTACCTAGCCTTAAACTTTTTGGTGATTATGCTACCTTTATTATTTTTCTCTTCAAATAATCATTTATGTTGAATTGAATTATTGATTTATTTCTTAAACCCTTAACAATAATCAATTGAATGACCCATTACTCCTTTATTATATTCATATTTATTATTTTTTGTATCATTTAAGAAAAAATAGTTTGATGGGTTCAAGTAGTTAATATACTAACAAATAATAATTCACAAGATGTTGATAAATATAAATAAATAGAACTAGGAAGGAAGATGATTGTTCATAACCAATTTTTTTATAGCTTGGACCTAGCATGTTTTGAGAAGTGTTATGTTCAAGATGAAAAACAGATGATACAGGTGTTTGGCTTTTATGGTAAAATAAATGCACTAAGGTTCAAAATTTGAGATCTTTATCTTTTTAATTTGAGTATTTAAACTCATCAATCAATCTTTTTATTTATGTGATAGGTCTATATTTAAGATGAACATTTATCATGAATTAAAAGTATTTTATGGTATCAAACTTCTTATTATAAAACATGCTTTAGTTAAGGAGTTATTGGTACTTCAAGTGTAAAATAATGATATAAAACCTTAATAAAAATATGTTTTTAAGTACTAATCACTTAATTATAAACCAACCAAATATTAAAGGATTAGATTAAGAAAATGTCAACTTAAAAAAGAACATAAAAATAAAGTTAACTTTTCAAATCCACAACTCAAGTCATGAAACTGAGATAATAAAATTTAATATTGAATGATAAAATTAAAAAAATATATTAAAAAACTAAAAAAAAAAGCAAAAATGAATCGAGTTAACTTAGATTAACCTGTCAAATTTATGACCCAGATAATTAGATTGGGATAACCTTATAGAAAGCTAACAAAAAAAATATGAAACCTAATTTTAAATGAATCAAATATTGTAAAATAAAAATTTAAAAAATCAACTAAAACAGAAATAATTAAAAATAATTTCAGTTATGAGACCGAGATAAACAAAATCATTGTTGAATGATAAAATTAAAAAAATAAATCAAGTGAATTTAGGTTAACTCGCCAAATCTGTAATCCAAGTAATGAGACCAAGATAACCTTATAGAAATAGTTTTTTTTTTAATTAAATTCTTGGACCAAAATAACCTTATAGAAATAGTTTTTTTTTCAATTAAATTCTAAGTCCAAAGTGACTAAATAATCAAAAATGAAATTGAAAGGAAAAACAATTAAAATATATATAAAAAAATCAAATTTATTTTTTAAATTTATAATTTAAGTTATGATACTGAAATAAATAAATTTAATATCAAATAATAAAAATAATATATAAGGAGGGCCCTCCTCAATTAGTTTATGTTAATATCTACATAATAAAAAAGTTAAATTATTAAATTGTTCATGTACCATGTCAATTTGTTTCAGTTGGTCCATATACCATTTTGTTTTGTTTATTTCTTTTTGAATTATATTTTCTTGGTTGAATGTGTTTTTTGATTAAATATACAGTAAATCATGGTTATTTTAAGACACACGAAATATTTTAAATGAGGGCATGGCCTTCTTTTCATGGCTGGTGCAGCCCATGTTAAGTCCATGAAGCAATTGTTGGCCCATTTGGCTGACCGGGTTTGTCTTAACTCAACACAAACCATCAACAAGTTCACCGTGCCAGTCGTCGTCCAAAGAGCTTATCACTTCAAAACACATGCTCGCCATTCATCCAAAGCCAGAGCCAAGGCTAAGATCATGGCACCCACCCATTGTAGCCAATCTTCAAACCATCTCTTCTCTTCCATTCAAAACAAGAGTATTTCCTGCAAGAAAAACTACCAACACTTTAAATGAAAGCAATGAGACAGAAAGATCATCAGCGGGCAAGATTAAACGCCTTGTTCTGTCCAAGGAAGGTAGAACCAAGCTTAACTCATACCCTGACAGAGAATTTTATTCCTATCCACGCTTTGTGACCCATGTTGATGATGGATTCATTTCCACACTGACTAATCTATACCAAGAGATGTTGAGACCTGACTCGGAAATCCTTGACCTCATGAGCTCTTGGGTTAGCCATCTACCGAAACAAGCTGTGTACAAAAGAATAGTGGGACATGGGCTCAATGCACAAGAGCTTGCCAGAAACCCAAGACTGGATTATTTTTTTGTGAAGGATCTCAATCAAGATCAAAAGCTTGAACTAGAGAGTAGCAGTTTTGATGCCGTGCTATGCACTGTTAGTGTGCAGTATCTCCAACAGCCAGAGAAGGTCAGATTGATTAGTGTAATCTTAATTTATATGCCCATGTCAGCAGAATTTGCAATTAAGAAGCCTAATTTGATTTGATTTTGTTATTATAGGTGTTTGCAGAGGTGTTTCGAGTGCTAAGGCCTGGTGGGGTATTCATTGTGAGCTTTAGCAATCGTTTGTTCTATGAGAAAGCCATTAGTGCATGGAGGGATGGCACTGGATACAGTCGGATACAATTAGTTGTGCAGTATTTTCAATGTGTGGAAGGGTTCACACAACCAGAAATTATTCGAAAACTACCTGCAGCAGCAGCTGGCCCTCAACAGGAGAAATCACCCTTTAGTTGGATCATGAGGCTGCTTGGATTGGTGTCTGGATCAGATCCTTTCTATGCTGTGGTAGCTTACAAGAACTTCAAACCTGTGTATGAATAAGAGATGTATCTGTCTATTTGGAAGGTTTTTTCTTTTCATCTTACAATTTAACAAGAATCCCATGAGATATAATGAACTGAGTCTTGGTATCTGAAACTATGCAGAATAAATTGAAATAATTCTATGGCTACCCTTCAATCCAGCAGCACTAAAGTGCTTACAGTCAAAGCACATTCATGAGCTCAATAAAACGTGCAAAATTTAACTGTCTTATGATCGTATATAGTGTTGGATCGAGCTGGAGATATTTACATATATAGATGTATCTTCTCTTAATCTCTTTATACTTCATGGCCCCAAGAGATTAGGGAAAATTATTTGGAATTAATTACTAGGTTTGCGACTCTCAAATATCCCTCTACCCTTCAATTTGCAATACGACTGTACTAATGTTCTTAACAAAACTAGTGGTACTACTTGAGAATTTTTCACCATTCTTAACTGGGATGTGTTCATTTGAATCTCTAGGCAGTTGATCCTCGGTTTTGAGTCCTTAACCAAATGACCAATGTGCTAATGCCCCAGTGAATCAGCAATCAGTTACTCTTTTTTTTTTTTTTTTTTGACAATAAGAGTATCCTTGGACCAATTTGCTTTCTAATTAATTTTAAAGGCGCACTCCTTCCATGATTTGATGTATTCAAGAAAAAAACATAATAAATTCTTTAAGATGCTAATTTCAAAATTTAAACATAAGTGGAGGAAAATAATAGACGTCTTGAAGCCAATCTCTTATTGTTATCACCAGTGTATTACTATATCACTTGGTTAACTAATTATTATGATAAAAACCTCCTTTTTGCATATATTAGTAGAATAATCAACGAGAACTATTCGAGGACGGTAAATCATTCTTTCCCTTTCATAGATGTTCATTGAAACAATGTTTTTTTTTTTTTGAACTTCATTCATTACCATTTAGTTTATTAGTTTATTAATTTATTGTGAATTAAATTTTATAATTTTTTTTCATCAAGTTATTCTAGAAGTATTATAATTTGAAAACACATTAGCAATACATATTTATTTTTATACATTAAAAAAAAAATTTAGCTAACATGTAACATAACACTTATAAAAATCTAGTCTATATCTATAATAACAAAACCTATAGGGTGTGAGATTTTTAGTGTAATTTTAGATATAAATTATTGTAGATTATTGTAGTTAAATTATCTTTGCCCCCCCCCTTTTTTTTTTTTAAGTAAGCTTTGGGTTTGTGGGTAGAATAATTTTTTCATAGAGATTCATTGGTTATTGTTGATTTGAGAGATGCAAAATGATCTTTTTACATAAAAAAATTAAAAAAAATTAAAATAATTATATTACCTTTAAAAAAAAGTAAAAAAGTTATAAGCATGGAAGGGTTTTTTTTATCATTTTATTTTTTAATGCACAATGTAAGTACTTCCATACCCTTGAAACCAAAATTTTAAAACTATCATCTAGACGCTATGTGGATTTTTTATGCTAGTTTTTTCATTATATACAGTGTGAACGAGGATTAATTTGGTTTTTTCAAGGATATATAAAATAAAAAAAAAATTGCAGGTAGCTGGGGAACATGCGCCAGCATGAAGGGCAAGGTCGTTGCGTTCAAGCAGCACATGCATCCTCCTCCGGCAGCCAAGAATATCTGACTGTCGTGTCCCCAAAACTGTCGAGTAGAGATGTTTTTAATGAGATGGTGCGTGCATCATCGTTCATGGCCGTTGCGTGGAGGTTGGATTTTTTATTTGGCCTCCTTTTGTTCTGTCTCTCTCTCTCATCGCCTTAGGTCAGCAAACTTTTTCATCTTTTAATTGATTTTCCTTTTCTATTATGGTTCATTTTTTGTTAAAATAAAAAATATCTTTTTATTTTATTTTTATTTTAATTATTATCCTTGTTGTTTTAATTAATCTTTTATTGTTTTAGATTATTTTTTAATTAGTTTTTTTTTTCAATTTCATTCCTTATTATTTTATATTAAATTTGATTTTCATTTCTTCAATTATTTTTCATTTTTATTTTTTAATTAAATTAAATTTTTTAATTTCATTAGTTTTGAATTTAAATTATATTTTTCTGTGATGTAATGTTTTTAATCTCATAATCTGGATTATAAGTATAAAATATTAACACTAATTAACATTAGTTTTTTTTAAAATTTTATTATTTAACTTTGAATTTATTAATAAATAAGTTTTTTTTTAATTTTTTATTTCAATTTACTTTACCTAAAAATAGCTAAATTTCGTGACCTGCTAATTATTTTATCAACGTAGATCGGCAAGACCAGCATGCATGCGCCTCCTTTTTTGGATCAATTTATTTTTTTTCTTCAATTTTTTTTTTTAACTTTTTAGACAAGTCTTTGGTATTTTTTATGGTTTTTTTATTAGAATAATATTTAATTTAGCAAATCAACTATTTGTTTTTACTTTTTAAATCTGACGTACATGAAGTCCGTTAAAATTAAAAAATAATTAATCATTTCAATCTTTTTTTTTTACTTTAGGCAATAAATCCTTTTTTTTTTATCAGAATTTAATTTAATTTTTTGTTTGCACACCACCTATATATTTTTTTAAGTGAACTGTTGTTTTGTATAAAAAAAACTCTAATGTATATGATTCGCATGTGTTTAGATGAAAAATGATTATTTTTAAAAAAATTGTTAGATTTAATGAGTTAGAATTTAAATCTCGAGTTTTAAGAATTAATTTTATTTTATTTAAGATTAATTTTAGTTTATTTAAGATTTTTTTCTTTTTTTTAGATTATTTTTTCTATTTATAGTTTGACCAATTTTTTTTTTTGAGTTTACTATATATATATAATTATTGGATAAGGCTGCATATTCATTTTCTTTACTAAGAAACGGCCATTATAATTTATTTTTTTTATTTCTCAAACTCACGGAAAATTACGGATCATATAGATAGTATAGTTATCAAACAATGGCAAATCATAAGGATTGTTATGAAGAAAAATCGGATCTGAATACATACATGTAGACGTGCCCAAAAGACTCAATTATTAGCTAATAATATGGTGATAAATGTGAAGGTTTAAAAGTAAAACAACTCTTTTATGTCATATATTTTTATATAAAAACAAAACAAAAATATTATAATAATAGTCCTTGTTGTGTAAGGTTTTCTTTTGGTCTAAATTTCATTTTTATCTCATTCAAGTTCCTAAATGTTAAGATGGAAGAGATAAATTTGTCAGAATAGGAACAGAAGACATAAATTATTTAAGTGGCCGCATTCTTGTCACAAAGGCAGAGTTTAGTGTCGATAAGTTTATGTTACATAAAATTTAATAGAGATGGTTTTGCTATGTAATCATGCCAAAAACTTAGATGAAAATATGTAAATTTTGATTTGATTTGATTTTTTTAATTTTAAATTAATTAAACAATATTTTAGAATAAGAAAATAGATTTATTATGGTTTCTAGTATATTATAGAAATTTTTTAAATAAAAAACATCTTAAAAAATAAGTTTTGTGGATTCAAAACGCAAATCTTTATTGTGTAGTCACCTCTTATGATGCAAAAACAAACTAAAAAACTATACATCACCTATTTTTATATTTAAAAATAAACTTGAGTGGATTATATGCTATTTATTTTATTTTATTTTTAAATAAAAAAATAAATGTACAGTATTGGTGTCCCTTGTTTTTTTAAGAGATACACGCATAGTTTGTTTATTAGATTCAATAACACTTGATATTTTCTTTACTTAACTTATTTTTTAAAATTTTAATTTTTAATTGATACATTCTCTCTATTTTTAAAAATGTTTATTATGTTTTTTTCTCAAATAGTAATTGATTTTTTGGATTGTTTTATAATTTCATAATTCAACTTATTTTTATTTTTTTATCTTAAATTTTAGATAAATAAGTTTTAATTAGATGATGCAGATATAAAAATAAAAATCACATATTCTTAGAAATAAAAATTCATTTCAAAATAAAAAAATAACATATAAAATAAAATGAACAACCAAACTAAAAATTTTGCACCAACATCTAATTTTTATTTTTTATAATAAAGATGAGTTTTTTTGCTTTAGTTTTTAATTAGGGTTAACAAGTTTTTTTTTTTAATTTATTAAATTATATATTTTTAATTTAGTTTATTAAAAAAATTTATCATCTTTCAATTTATTAATTAAAATTTTTTTGATATATATATTTTTTAAATTTTAAATAGATTTTTATGATATAAAAAAATGCATCAATAAAAACTCGCATGTGTACGGTTTAGTTTACAACCAGAAGAGGAGGTTAAGGTTCCTTTTCTAGCCGTAAACTATGTCCTTGACACTATTTCCCAAGAATTACAAATACTGACTTTTGATTTTTTTCTTTTGGAGTTTCCTAGGCTTAAAATGTGAACCCAAAAACTTCCTGATTCCCTTGCCCTGCCCATCGATACTCTCAGAACCTGCTGCGGCAACATATTTTAAGCAGCTATCAATGGCTGAGACCCGGTTGATGTCCTTATACAGAACTACAAACACAGTCTTCGATACACCAATTAAGTACCCATTTATCTCAATAACCTCAAAACCCATAAAGGTCGTCTTTTCAACATCTTCCCCTTCATGGGTATCTCTCAAAACCTCCAAATTTTCGACTTTCAAGATAATCCCTCTTGTTGCGCAGACCTCAGATTGGGCCCAGCAAGACGAGGAGGATACAGTGACTCTTGGAGAGGAGAGTTTTGGAGATGGAAGTGAAGAGACTTTTCCAGAACCACCTGAAGAGGCTAAGCTATATGTGGGGAATTTGCCTTATGATGTTAATAGTGAAAACCTGGCTCAGCTATTTGATCAGGCTGGGGCTGTTGAGGTTGCTGAGGTGTGAAAGTTTGTTTCTTTTGTTCACTGTTTGTAATTGTGATTGAATTTAGAAAATTGGTTTTCGTTCTATCATGGATTAAATTATCTTGCTGTCTTCTTTTCTTCTATTTTGAAGATAATTTATAACAGGGAGACAGATCAAAGTAGAGGGTTTGGTTTCGTTACAATGAGTACAGTTGATGAAGCTGAGAAAGCTATAGAGAAGTTCCACCGCTATGTATGTTATTTTTGTTTTATCGTTTTTTTTCTCTGTTATTAACGGATTTTAATTTTCTGTTTGAGAAAATTCTATATTATGTTAATAGGATCTAGAAAGAATATTAAATTTTTGTGATACAATCCTGTAAAGTGATTCATTTTATGCTGCAGAATGTTTGGAAGTTTTCTCTTTTCATGCACCTATGGTTTCTCCTTTAATGGGTTGCAAACAATTTACCAGACTTTCTGTTCATGATTTAAATTGAAGTGTAAGGTGTGAAACTTTTTTACCTAGGTTACTTCTTTCATCTTGAAAGCATAGCAACTTGGGAGAACAGTAAAAAGTTTCATATAGTATGAAACATTAGCTTTGGTCAAGTGTTTTGTTTGTTGACTTCCTATTGATTGTTGATCTTGGAGAAGTTTTTGGGCTTTCTTTGAAGTTAGGTACTTAGGTTCAACAATGGAAAAGCGTATATCTGTTTTTTTAATTGGATTTGTGTATGAAGGAAAGTTCTAAATCAATTGGAAGAGTTAGCGGATGAAACCTAAAGATGTGCATTGTTTCTGATTTTATAATCTAGTGGAATGGACATTTTTAAAGACATCGTTTTTTTTTTCCACTTTTAGGAGTGTAAATGGCTTTTAAGAGTGAACTTCTACGTTTCTTCCAGTTTAATTTGGTTAGCGAGCTACAGCAGCTGTCTTCTGTGGTCGCAAGCCTATCCTTTACTAGAATGCTTTCCACATTAGTACTAGTACATTCACTCTAGGTTAAGACTATTTGGAATTTGTTTCAGTGGGCAACTCCAAAGCATTTGCAGAGTTCCCTTTTGAGCATATCTCAATAAATGCTTATGGAAACTTGAGAATGTGGTAAAGTTGCTTTTATGTGCAGGAGAGCTTCATTTGACAAAATCCATTATTGTATTTTACCCCCTGTCTCTCTCTGTTTTTTTTTTTTGAAACAAGATGTTTATCGCTGCTGAATTATGAACTTTCATGATTTTCCCTAGTATAGTGAAGCTGGTGATTCAGTGAACAGTTACCTGTTAACAGGATTTGAATGGAAGATTTTTAACAGTGAATAAGGCTGCTCCTAGAGGCTCACGGCCAGAAAGGCCAAGTGTGTTCAAAACTGCATATAGAATCTATGTTGGTAACCTGCCTTGGCAAGTGGATGATGCTCGTCTGGAGCAAGTATTCAGTGAACATGGACAGGTTGTGAATGCAAGGGTTGTTTGTGACCGAGAAACAGGCCGTTCACGTGGTTTTGGCTTTGTTACAATGTCCAGTGAGACAGAATTGAATGATGCCATTGCTGCTCTTGATGGACAGGTAATAATGCATGCCTTGTCTAGATGCTTAGAATCTCCATTTTCTTCCTAATGGAGGTAATGCAGTGAAACTAGCAAGAAAAATTTTCATTTTTTTTTATTTGAATCTATTTGGGGATAAAGTAGAAACTGGGAATTGCGGTGCTTTATGTATGTGGTTGTAAATCATCCCTACTTGATGCGCCATTGCACACCTTGAAAATGATGGAGCTGATAATCTGTTTTAATTATTTTCCCCATTGACAATGTCCTGTCGGTCTGTGAATGTGTGAATTTTTATATCACGTGCATACCATGCACACATCCTTGAAAGCAGCTGCTAGTGTTTGTTGATGGAAGCCACTAAGTTTATTCAATAAAACCAACAGTACTGAATGTCCTTCTCCAACTATAGTGCCTGGTATCTTCTCTTCCCATCGTTATTCTATATACAAATAGTCTGAATTTTGTGACATTTGTGATGCAGAGTTTGGATGGCAGGGTGATCACTGTAAATATAGCCCAAGAACGTCCAAGGCGTGGCTCATTCTAGATGTGAGAGAATATTCTTCGTTGTGTCAGCATGTAACTCTTCGTATCGAATATAATCTCCACACAGGAGATTCTGGAATCTTACTTCTCTTTGATTCTGGATATTTTTTCAGTAGCCAGTCACAGGAAAAACTAGAACTTACATTTTTGTTCATGCTCTCTTTTCCTTGCATGTTGATATTTTGGTGGTATTGAGATATAATTTCCAAGTTCAATTGCTGAGCTTGTTGATCAATCATATTTTAGTTTGAATACATATACATAGCTAATTTCATTGCAAGATCCCATAAACAAGCTCGTTAGTGGCTGTGTTACTACACTGCAAAATGCTTACTGCAAAATGCATTGAATACCAAGTGCCTCATGCATCATAATTATTTTCTTTAGCAGCTGCAGTCAAGACTGATTATTTTTTTATATTTTTGTGTTTTAAAAATACTTTTGAAAAAATTGAATTAAGTTTGGTGTTTTCAGATTTTTTAATATGCTGATATTAAAAATAAATTTTTAAAAAATAAAATATTTTACTTGAAAATATGTTGTACACTTAGTGCATCTACAAATTTAGTTGCATTACCGGCCTCAATCAGCAATAATACTCTCCAAAGCCATCTCTCCACTTCAAAAATTGTTAGTTACTGATAGGAATTGTCATTAGAAGTTAATATTGTGGTTTAATGACCGCCATGCCCAGTTTTATAACTGCACGGACGAGTGAAAAATCCAATCCAGCAAAATTCTGCATGAAAGAAATAATAGCAAGGAACAACCTCTGCCAAAAAAAAGAAGAAAAGAACGGAGATGGAAATTTTTTACGAGCTTTTTCTTGCAGAGGTGGTACATTTGCAACTGTAATGAAGACATTCATCTGATGTTGAAGCTTGTAAATGTATAGGCTGCTCATGCTAGTGATCAGCCATTGAACCAAGACTTGAAAATTTCAATTAGAATAAACTTTGGAAAGAATATTCTATCATTCATGTGTACTGAGAAGCCAGCACTAGTGCAGATAAGTGCCTTGACATGTTTTTTCAGAACATTCTAATTTTATAAAGGAGAGGCTATGGAAAAAGTTCTGCAGTGCAGGGGAGTTCAGATCTGTAAAGAGCTAGGTTCTCTTGTTGTTGTCGGGCCTTGTGCCCCTTATGTGAACAAGCGCGGAGAATATAGATTGAAAAGTAAACTTTGATTTTTCATATACAAATAAATATAAGAAGACCTAAACAGTATTGGCAAGTGCATATAATCAAGTCATGGTATCCAAAGCCTTTTTGTGCTTTGCATTTCTTTGCTTCCTACTCCTCTCTAACCTATCTAAAGCAATTTGGGCACGCCCAAATGAGCACATACATCCTTTGAATTTATGAAGTATTTACAGGGATCCAAAATAGGTGATAAAGCGGAAGGTTTGCATAAACTCACCTCCACCATTTTTGGCTACCTAAATCATATATAATCCTCGAGAAAACCATAATCATTTCGATAACAACTTAGATATGGCTATCAAAACCTACCAACTTAAGTTCAACTTGAAGCCCAACACTGGAATCTTGGATGGCGAAACAATATCGCGGATGATGATGCCACGATGTGGGGTGCCGCATATCATTGATGGCAAAACTAGAATGCATGCCGCCGCTATCTACAATATCCAATACGCATACTTTGATGGAGCGCATAAGTGGCCATATACGAGGGGATACCTTAACTGGGGACTTCAACCTGGTACCAAAACAGATGTAATTGGTCCGATTAGAGATTATGCTTTAAAATCATGGACTGGCGAAGCCCCTTTTGCATATAATTTTATTGGTCGTTCTGTTAGCAGTGCAGATATCAAGATTGGTTTTGTCAATAAGAGCTCTATCCAGGTTTTGTTGATGGTGTGCTCGGTCATGCATGTCCACCAACAGACGGGACCATGTATTTTAATGCCGGACAAAAATGGTCACAAGATGCAGTTCAAGGAAGCTATGATGTTAGGACGCTTGGATTGCACGAGTCAGGCCATATTCTAGGGCTTAACCATTCCTCAGTTGAAGATGCTATCAAGGAGCCGATTATTAACTCTGGTGTAATCAAGGGTTTGCATGATGCCGACTATCTAGGAATGAAAGCTTTACATAATATTTGATGAGCAATATTAGAGTGTTTCTTTTCCGTGTGTGTAAGTTTGAGAGAGCCATGCTTTAATAAAATGATTATCAATATTGCAGCCCATTCATTAGATAAAGATTAAGATTTTAAACTATTAGAATGAATTGTTATTTTTTAAATATTTTTACGGATCAGAAAGGAAAGAAATCACAAATCAAAACGTACTTGCTGCTCCATCTTTTCGAGAGTAATTAATAGAACTGCAAGGCTATATGATTTAGTTGGGATCAACCTCGGGAATGGAATTTTTCTGAATCATTCAGGTTTAATGAACCAATATGATCAAGAGTTTTCTACTAACAACTTCAACTTCGACTAAGACTTCGAGGAGGTTTTGCCAAACGATGGACCTCCATGGCCTGGCCAAGAATGTTACGACAATTGCAAAAAAAACAAGGGAGAAAATTTTTCCTATCTATAAAGTTACTGCGTTTCTAGAATTTTATACTTAAAATTAAATTTTATAGCCTCGTTATCTTGTTTTATTTGGATATTTGTTTATGATTTTTGAATTCACTAAGACCCCGTTTATTTACTGCAAAATAATTTTTTTTGAAAAGTAAATTATTTTCTAATATTTAATAGTGTAATGAAAAATAAGTTGGAAATATTTTCTAATATTTGGTTATATTATGAAAAATAAGTTGAAAAATAACTTATTAATATTTTATTTTTCTCAAGTTTATTAAAATAACGAAGCATAAATCTTACAAATTAAAAATTTGAATGAGAATGAAATTAAAAAAAATATAATTTCATAAATTATCTTAAATAAAATAAATAATAATCAAAATAATAGAGATCAAATCTAAAAAATAAAAAAAATAAAAGATAATAACAATAATTAACATTTCATAAATTATTTCAAATAAAATAAGTAACAATTAAAAGAATGAGGACCAAATTTGATAGATAAAAGATTTCAATAAAAAAATGATAGGGAAAAACAAATAACAATTATAAAAATGAGAACCAAAGTTAATATAAAAATTAAATTTTAAGAGATGAAATTGAAAAATAAATATTCAAAACAAAATATATATATTGCAATCAAAAGTTTGAGGACCAAATTTGATATAATTAGCAAATAATATGATATTTCTAAATTTTTCACAACTTTCGGAAAGTATTTTTCATCTAAATTTTCCAGGGAAACTTTTCTGGAAACTAAGTTCAATTTTCTTTTGACTGGAAATTATTTTTCATTGACCAACTTTCCTAATATATGGAAGACAAACACAAGAAAGTTTGAAAACTAGTTTTCTGAAAAGTGAATTCTAGAAAACAAACATAGTCTAAGTTCTATTTTTTCTCTCACTACTCCTTTTAAAAACCAATTATTTCTCTAGAAAGATAGTATGTTTTGAGACAAACACTTTTTGCTCAATAAGATGGTGGAAATAATATCCAACAAATTCTTTTTGATATCCTGCAAACTTACAATTATTTGACTTAGCTCATAACTTTTCAAATATTACACATTTTACATAAGCGTGACATCCTCAAATCCTTAATATGTATAATAAATTTAGTCTATTATCATTTTATATCTCACATGGAATCTTATCAATAAATTTTAATGGAACTTTATTTAAAAAGTAAGCAACAGTTTGTAAGGCATAACCTTAGAAAGAAGGTGGAAGGTGTACGTAGCTTATCATGGACCGTACTATATCCAATAGGCTATGACTAACCATATTAAAATCTCTATTAAGTTATGGTGTTCTAGGAAGAGTTCATTTTGAGAGAATCCCATTATCTTTTAAATAATCTTCAAATACTTGGCCTAATATTCACAATTTTAATCTAATGAAATTATTTTTAGTTTATTTTTCAATTCTTTAAACCGTTCAAATGATTTAGACTTTTATTTTATTAAATATACATAAGCATATCTAGAATGATCATCATCAGGGACGAAGCTAGGATTGTTTGTTAGGGGGGCAAAAATTAATATAACAAGATATAATATTTATTTTAATTTATGGTCTATGAGTTGTAATACAAAATCTGCATAATTTAGTTTTATTTAAATAACTTACTACAAACATATAATGACCTTTGTATAAGGTAAAAAGGTTTAGAGCAATACTAAATTGAGTCAAAACAATAAAGTTTATTTCATCTTCATAATGTATCCATCACTATAATGTTACTGGTCTTTATATCTATCAAATATAAATATACAAAGTATATAAGAAATATTAGCTAAAGTGAAGTATTATTTATGTTTGATAAACTTTGAAATAAAGCAAAAAATAATAAAGAATGATTCTTACATATTTATTTTAATTATGCTCATTGTTTTTTCATAGAATATAAATAATTGATTATCATATTTTAGCAATTTTTATTTTTATATAGACAATCAAATAATTTGCAAGAAAATCATCCTCCATCCGATTGTGAAGTCTTGTTTTAACAATCTTTATCGCTGAAAGAGGTCGTTCAGAAGCTGCTGTCAAAACATGAAGAGTCAAAATAAGTAGCTGCTATCAAAACATGAAAAGTCAAAATAAGTTGAATCAACCTGTCAATTAATGGATAAATTATTAATTTTTCTGTTTCAAACAATCCTTGACATAAATTAGCAATCAATGACATATTTTTTTAACTTTAGATGTTGGGTACATCAAGCTCATAATGCTGCAACTGAAGTTTCAAATGAAATTTTTCTTGGTTAGAAAAATCTTTAAGATAGAACTTGTCAACAAGTAAGCATATATCTTCAATATTGAATAATTTATAGCTATTTTTAGAATCTAAATTTGTGCTCAACTTAAGAAGCTCGATCTCCTGCTCATTGAATATATTATTTAGCTCCTGTAATTATTGATAAATGATAACTGTAAATATATCAATTCAATAGTGATGTTCAACTATTACTATTTTTTTTTTTACGGTGAGATCGTCCCACACTAGAAAAACAAGCTTCTATATTAGAAACTTCAATGTCTTGATGGTTATAAAATGATGTTACTTCTTCTACAAGAGTTTCCCAAACATCATCTCTTAACTTCTGAATTAAAGTCTTTATAGTAGTCACCAAATGCATAACATTTAAAATGTATTGAGATTTTTGTTGCAAGGCTTGGCAAAACATATAAGTAATTCCTATAACATTCTTAATTATATGTAAGATGAATTCAAAATCAAATGACATTATCAGACGCATCACCACGTTGAGAATAAGTAGATCCATCTAAAGCAATATTTTTAAGAACTAAGCAAGTCGCCCTATATATTTTTATCAAACTGTAAATTGATTTGAAATGTGAACTCCATCTGCTATCTCCAGGTCGTTGCAAACCACCAACTTGATTAACTCCTTTACCCGTTTTAATCTCAGTAATATCAACTAAATGTTTAATTATAACTGCTTGCATAGCTCGTAATTCATCATTATGTTTACAAGAAGCACTAACAATGCTAATAATAAAAATCAAATTCTCAAAGAAAGTGTGAACATCATATATTTCTCTAGCTGCAACAATAATAGTCAACTGTAATTGATGAGCTAAGCAATGTAAATAATATGCATAAGAACAATCATTAATGAATAAAGCTTGCAAACCATTCCACTCTCCATGCATATTATTAGCACCATCATACCCTTAGCTCCTAATTTTTTGAATATCAAGAACAATCACAAACCATTCCACTCTCCATGCCTATTATTAGCACCATCATACCCTTGGCTCCTAATTTTTTGAATATCAAGAACAAAGAAAATCTCTTTCTTAAAAGTTGAAGCAGTTGTATCTTTGATATGAACTATATCAAAAAATTATTCTCGTATAAATCCACTTCTATCAACAAACCTAATAATAATAACCATTTGCTATCTTTTAGATTCATCTTGAGCTTCATCAACAATTAAGAAAAAATCTTGCATCACCAATCTCATGACGAATTGAAGATTGAACATTTCTAGTAAAGACATGTAAAATTTATTTTTGAATTTGATGTGAGGTGTATTTAGCATTTTATGGAACATTATCCAAAATAAGATCACCTACATGTTCATTGTTGATTAATATTTAAAAGTGTATTTTTATTAAGGTTTTAGATCATCATTTTGCACTTGAAATATCAATAACTCCTTAACTAAAACATGTTTTATAATAACATAACTAATAATATAAGATACCTTTAATTTATGGTAAATGTTTATTTTAAATACAGGCCTATCACATAAATAAAAGGATTGATTGATGAATTTAAGAACTAAAATTGAAAGGACAAAGAGATGGCTAAACTCTGAAAAGAGATGCCGGTGTAGTTCAAACCGGAACACTGTTCGGTAATTGGATCATATTTGGAGCTATAGATCTCAGATTTAAGTCCACTTTATATGGATGGAAAGGTAAGACATAGGCCTACAATGTTTGATCCCAAGATCTAAAAAGGCCATTTTCAAGTCCCAATTGGAGCAACAATAAAGAAGTTTGAATTTGTCTTCCAGCCCGAGCACTGTTCAGTGTTTGGCCTATATCTGGAGTTCTAGAAGTCTAAATGATATGAATTTTTTATACAAGACAGATGAGATAATTGCCTACAACTTTCATTTTCAAGTCCTTCCAATTTTGACTTTATCAATAATATTTTGGGCAGACAAGAGAAGATAAGGATTGTCACCAAGTCAAGAGTTGGTCACCCACTCATCAATTAGTCATCAAATCAATAGTTTCTAATTTTATTCTATAAAAAGAGATATTTGCCATGAGTATTCAAGCCATGAATAACTTTTGAATCAATGAGACTGAAATCAACAATGATGTTTTTTTACCACTCAACGGGTATTCAGACATCAATGGTTAATATGACCTCAGATTAATGTATGCCTTTCGAATTTCATCTTGTTGATTAATTGGGTATTTCTAAATTTGAGTACGATTGCTTGGATTTCTAATTAAATGAGCAATGTCGATTGTAGTAAGAGGTTGCTCACTAATCAATGTAGGTTCTTTGTAAACTGAAGCACATTAGGGCTACTCAACCATAACTTCAACATTACACATTGGAGTTGATTCATTAGGCTGTGAGTTATCAATATTTGTTTTTTTAAAAAATCAATTCTTAGTTTTTTCATTATTCAACCTAAAATCAAAACATATATTATAAGAAAAAATTGATAATTTTGGTGGCTCTACTAAAAAAAAAACAATAAAAAAAAATAATCCAAGCACAATTAAAATAAACCAATAAAATATATCTAATTAATTAGAAAAAAATCACTATAACAAAAATTCAAAAAACAATTGGTAGAACTATCAGATTTGAGAGAAAAAAAGGAGTAAAAATGGTAGAATTATAAAAGAACCTTATTAAATTATTAATAACCATCTCAAAAAAAAATTAAAGTTAAATGACCTTGTTTTATTTGATGAAAGATAAATTAATTAGTGACACTGCCTCAATCTTGTTATAGAAAAATTTTACTCATGATTTATGTTTTTAATTTTCTATTTGATCGACTGCAACCTATAAGATTTATATTAGGGTTAATTGGTGGCTTTGTTTTTTATTTCACAATGTAATGCCTTTATATATTTTTTTCTTTCAACTTAGGTAAAGGGTAAATTAGGAAATCAAAAGAAAAGTCACAATTAATTACTGTAATAAAACCCACCTCTTTAAAATAAAAAAAAATATAACAACTCATCTTTAAAAATTAAAATGTGTTGAGAGGGGCCTTGGCCCCTACTTACCCCCCACTTTCGCCCCTGGTTATCGATAAATGTAATGAAATAAGTATATCCACTTATAACATGAATTATCATTGGTCCACATACATTTGTATATATTAGACTTAATAATTTTTTAGACCTTTTATCTTTCCATTTAAGGATGTTTTGACCATCTTATTTAATAAACAAGCTTCACAAATTTCATCGATTCATAATAAAAAAAGATCAAATGATCATTTTTTATGTAACTTATTAATTATTGTTTGATTAATATGACCTAGTCTACAATGCCATAAATATAAAGGATATGAATTGTCTAATCTACTTTTCTTGTAGTTTATATTAAACATGGACATTTCAAAATAAAGTATATACAAACCATTTGTTTAATCACTAGATTTATAAAAACATCATTATTATAAAAAGAATGATATTTTTTTCTTAATAATAAATTTAAATCCATTCAAAGCTAAGTAAAAAATAGATACAATATTTCTAGAAAGTACTAGAACAAAATAAAAATGATCAAGTTCTAGTATTAGCCTATTCGGAAAAGTAAAATAATAAGTTCCTATTGCTAATACATCAACCCTTGCTTCATTTTCAACTCATTTGTCCATTTCAACTTTGTATAATCTTTTATTTCTTTAGCTCCAACATATTATTACAACTATGAAAACTATATCTTGTATGCAATACCTAAGAACTACTATGTGATATAGAAAGATAGTTTTCAATCATAAATATATTTAAAGTAGAAACCTTACTAAGTTTCTTTCCTTTTATAATTGCAAGATATTTTTTGAAATTCCTCCTCTAATGGCCATCCTTGCCATAATGATGACAAGTACCCTTATCTTTCTTGATGCCACCAACATGGTTCTTTGCTTAAGAGATAAAACCCTTATTCTTCTTCTTAGAAATTCTAGAAGAATGAACTAGAAGAACATGATTTTTTTTCCTTTTTAAGGGTCTCTTCAATAGTTTTAAACATATTAAGCAATTTTGATAATGTATTATCCAACTTATTCATATGATAATTCATAATGAATTGAGATACACTTTGGGGTAATAAATGCAAGATCAAGTCAACACTTAACTCATAGTCCATGACAAAGCCTAATTAGCTTAATTTCTCAATATAAACAATCATTTTTATAATATAGGTGTTCATAGAGGAACCATTTTTTTTTTATCTTGCAACAAAACAATTCCTTAGAGGTCTCATACCTCTCAGTCCTACTAACTACACCAAACAACTCTTTGACATGTATAATCATAGTAAGGGCATTCATATTCTCATGTTACTTTCAAAGTTCAGGTGTCATATTGGCTAACATCACATATATAGCCTGCTCATTATCATTAATATGACGTTGATATACATTCATAACTTCTTCATTAACATCTTTATTAAGGGCAAGAAGAATTGGATTTTTAGGAATATACAACTGATTTTCTTGTTAAAGAACAATTCTTATATTAAGGTATCAATTCAAGAAATTTAGTTCAGTCAATTTGTTAGTATGAAGTACAATGCGAAGGGTTATGTTACTATTCATTTTTATCTATCGACATATTTATATAAAGATAATGAGTATTAATTTAATGTATAAGTATTTAAAACTCAATTGAAATAAGGTCTTTACTCTTAACTTGGTATCCCATTATTTTCTTGCAAATTAATAACCCTTATTATTAATTTAGAAAATCTTGCCTGGATCTTCTAGAGGGCTAATATCCTATTTAATTTATATGACTTTAAGTAACTCAACAAATTAAAATTAATTAGATTAGATAAATAACATAACTTACCAATCAAATATTTATATGACTTATAGATCAATTAGGTGACAACTCTTTGTTTAAACATGTCATATATGTTTTGCCTAACTATTTTCTCTATTCTTATATGATCATAAGTAACTCATTTAAATCATACAAATTAGTTATGTATGACTCAATTTTATAACATTAAACATATTCAATTAATGATAACCTTGAGTAGCTCAATTAGTTATCCATGAAAAGAACATTGGTTTTATGCATATAAAATTAGAAGGAAATAGATCATGTCATGTATTTAATATATTAATAACAGATTTATTATCAATTTTTAATTATATCTCATTTCAAAGCATAATTGATACACAAATATCCTAACATGCCATTCTAATTGAATGATTATGGACATATATAAACTAATTCTCTTGAGCCATAAAAGAGAATTACACGGTCAAAACCCAGACACTTTCTATAAATTTTCATAAGTCCTTTGCGAACATCATTGTGTGTGTGTATTTTTTTTATTTTTACTGTGGTTTACAATGGTTGTATCTTTTACCATCATTTTTTCTTCATCTTGGTTTATAAAATAATTTTTCTATTTAAATTCTTACATTTCTAAATTAAATAATATTTATATAATTAATTAAGAAACCTTGAGTTATATTCAAGAGGAATTAGATGAGAAAAGAATTTTACAACTGTTGCGATTTCGCGGTCGCACAAATTAATTACCCTAACTTAAAACACACAAGATAATATAGAGCAAGCAAGGGATCGATCCCACGAGGAAGATTTAGTTCAGATTTTTATGCTATATGTTATGCAATTGGGGGGTTTTGATTTGTGATAATCTAAAATATGGAAAAAATTAAACTAGTGAACACGATCAATTAAAACTGAAATTTATCAAGAAAACAAACCTTGGTCACAACAACAACAACAACAACAACAATAATAATAGTAATAGTAATAGTAATAGTAATAATAATAATAATAATAATAATAATAATAATAATAATAAAGAAAAAGAAGAAGATGAAGATGAAGATGAGAACTTTGAGATGAAATATTAACGTAAAGATTTAACAACGATAACAATAAATGTCAAGGTTAGAAGATCCACTAATCGTATGTCAAACAAGTATAGTATAAACTCTTATTATTCAATTGGAAACCACACACAAAGGAGGTTCCAATCAGATTATAGGTTGTTGACACGACTAAAAGATTAATGTCTTCTCCTAAGTGCAGGAGTGTCGAAGTAATAAATAACCCGGCAAGACCGGGGTCGAACCACAGGGAGGTTAATTGTACAAATTATAAACAATAATTATAAACAACAATAATAGCAATAACAACGATAACTATAATAATAATAATAATAATAATAATAATAGTATTAGTAGTAGTAGTAATAGTAGTAGTAGTAGTAGTAATAATAATAATAATGAAAGAGAAGAAGAAGAAGATGATGATGATGATAACTTTGAGATGAAATATTAATTAAACAATAATAATAACAAATGTCAAGGTTAGAGGTTCCACTAATGGTATGTCAAACAAGTATAGTATAAACTCTTATTATTCAATTGGAAACCACACACAAAGGAGGTTCCAATCAGATTATAGATTATTAACATGATTACATTAGTCATCTTATTCAATTAATGCTAGTACTTGTAAATCTCGTCAAGCATTCATGATTATAACTTATGTTAACAACAAATCAAGTTCCTTTCATTGCTCAGGTGTCGGTTATACCATATATTATGGGCTATGAAAGTGCCAAGCATTTGTTGTACCAAGTGTTATACAACATAAATCAAGATTAGTCATTTAACAAGCAAAGTATTAAAGAGTAAACAAGATAACAAATATAAAACATGTTAGTATCAAACATTAAAGTCCATATTAAGTTTACATTATACTTATTCTTACACCATTAGTGTAACCTTTTCACCTTGACATAACTAACTTAGCTAGACATAATGAAAGAAAGCAAAATAGATAAACAAAATAAGAACATAAAAGTTAACTAAGTAAAGGAAAGGAAATGAAAGGTATAAACTTAATATAAAAGTTAACTAAGTAAAGGAAAGGAAATGAAAGG
This sequence comes from Populus euphratica, assembly GCF_000495115.2. Lineage (NCBI taxonomy): Eukaryota > Viridiplantae > Streptophyta > Magnoliopsida > Malpighiales > Salicaceae > Populus > Populus euphratica. Next base: position 3,028 of record NW_011500697.1, on the reverse strand, counting down.
CATAAACTTGATAATAATGAAAGCAAAGCATAAGCATTACAAAAAAATACAAAGAGAGAAAGGAAGAGCATGATCTTGATCTGGAAACCAAGATGCCTAAATGCATGGCAAATGCCTCCTTTTATAGGCCAAAATTGGGAACTATTGATTTGATGACTAATTGATAAGTGGGTGGCCAACTTTTGACTTGGTGACAATCCTTCTCTTCTCTTGTCTGCCCAAAACGTCATTGATAACGTCAAAACTGGAGCCAGTTGAAAACATGAAAGTTGTAGGCAATTTTCTCAGCTTTCTTGTGTAAAACATTCAGCTCATTTGGACTTCTAGAACTCCAGATATGGCCAAAATACCGAACAGTGCTCGGGCTGGAAGACAGATTCGGGCTTCTTTGTTGTTGCTACAATTTGGACTTGATAATGGCCTTTTTAGATCTTGGGCTCCATATGAAAGTTGTAGGCCTATGTCTTACCTTTCCATCCATATAAATTGGACCTAAATCTGAGATATATAACTCCAGATATGACTCAATTACCGAACAGTGTTCCGGTTTGGATTGCACCAACATCTCTTTTCTAAGTTTGGCCATCTCTTTGCCTTTGCAATTTAAGTTCTTAAAGTCATCAATCAATATGTTCATTTATGTGATAGGCCTGCATTTAAAATGAACATTTACCATAAATTAAAGGTATGTTATATTCTTAGATATATTATTATAAAACATGCTTTGGTTAAGGAGTTATTGATATTTCAAGTGCAAAATGATGATATAAAACCATGATAAAAATGCACTTTTAAGTACTAATCACACCCCCCAACCAGCTTATTACTAGTCCCTAGTAATCAAAGCGTTAAAACAATTTGCAAATTTCACAAAGCAAGGTATTCATCATTTAACTTCCATTAGTCTATCCAGATAAACAAACTCTCATTAAATTTATATATCTGCACAATACCACTTAACAAGATATTAATAAACCTTTCTTTTGTGCTCAATGTATCAACATATAATTATGGGGCTTTTCTTGGAAGAAAACAAAATTTTTGTTCTAATGTTTAAGGTTAACTTCCTTGGGTTGGGATTACTATTTTTGTCTTTTTTTTTTTAACTCTATATACATATACTTTAAAAACATCATGCATCTTTAACCCATGTAACGAGCTTTCAGCTAATGACTCCCAGACCAGTTGGTCTTAGGGCATTAGGTGTTAAGACACCCCTACGAGCTTAGTAACTCGGGTCGCAGATACTGATATGTAGATAGTGCAATGTTTGATTCCCTTAAGCTTTTCTCCTCAACCCATGTAACAAGCGTTCAGCCAATAGCTCCCAAGTCAGTTGACTTTAGGGTATTAGGTGTTAAAGCACCCCTTCGGGCTTAATTGCTTAGGTTAGGGAGGCTACGAAACCAAACTTATCTACATTTTTATTATCATCATTTTTTTCTTTTTTTCTTTTTTTTTTCATTTTTTTTTCATGTTTTTTTTTCTTAATTATATACAATCCCTTTTCCTTAGTTGTTACCTTTAACAAAAGAACATAAATAATGTAATAATCCAATATGCAACCCACAATCATATGTTAAAGTGTGTGTGTGTAAATTAAGGTTTAAGAATACATGTTAAATAAGTATATGAGCAGAATTAAGTGCTAATAATGCATCTGACTCCTTGAATATGATGGGCCAGTAAAATCCACTTTGTAAGATTTCTACAATCCTCTTTTTTGGTGAGAAATGATCCCCACATGCCTTAGAGTGACAAAATTTAATGAAATTACTTACCTCATTGTCGAGAATGCATTTTTTAAATATTTGATCAGGAAAATAATGGAATAAGTAAGGGTCATCCCAATAAAAAGTTTGCTTGTTGCTCAAAAATTTTCTTTTGTCTTCAATACTCCAATGAGTTGGCAAAAATCTTGAAGCAAGAAAATTGATATTTTTAGCAAACCAAGGCATTGAAGTAAGAGAAGGTAGAGATTCATCAGGAAAGTAATCATTGATTGGTGTGATGTCGGGTGTCGAATCTGTTGTCACTTTTGATAAAAGATTCGCATCAACATTTTCGGTGCCTTTTTCATCATCGATTTCTTCCTAATTGGTCATGGCATGAGGAAATGAAAGTGTTGGCAGGGAATCAGTCTTTTCCTTGCAATATTCAGATTCAACCTCTTCCTTACCCTTAGAGATTGACTCATCATCTTTCTCACAAGGTTCAAGAGTGGGTTTTTTAATAACCTTACCATTGCGAAGAGTAATGACTGATTTGACTTGATCCATATATTGACTTTCATAATTACTTGCATTTGAATTATATTGCTTCTTGAGATTTTGCTGTGGTTGAGATGGAAACTTACCTTTTTCTTGAAAATTAAGAGCAGATGTGAATTTTGCAAGAGTATCTTTAAAATCAGTTATGCTTTGAGCAAGTTGAGTGTTGATTGTCTCTTGCTTTTCAATGAATGCATGCAATGTTTCCTCAAGATTTCTTCTAGGAGGTGGAGCATAAGGAGGTGCATATCCATGAGAATTTTGGAAATTGTGGTGTGCTTGAAATGGTGGTTGTGAAGTTTGTGCATTGTTGTTCTCACTCTTCCAAGTGAAATTTGGGTGATTTCTCCAACCAGGGTTGTATGTTTGGGAGTATGGGTTGTGGTTGGGCCTTTAGAAATTGTTTAAAGCATGGGCTTGTTCATGAAGACATTCCTTAAAAGAAGGTAAGGTTGGACAATCGTTGGTTGAGTGTTCATTTGTTTCACAGATTTGACACACAATGTTTTCAACAGATTTTAATTGACCACTCTTTTTCAATTCTAGTGCCTCGACTTTTCTAGCTAAAGATGCAAACTTGGCTTGAAGGTCATGATCTTCCCTAAGGTTGTACATACCTCCAGTAGATGTATGGGGTTGAGTTTTACTCGGTGCCTCATAAGTACCCGCGGTGTCCTAATTTTGAGCATTTTCAGCTAACAAGTCTAAGTACTCTATTGCTTCATCAGGGTCTTTATCTTCAAAAGTTCCATTGCACA
>NW_011508112.1:0-861 GCF_000495115.2 Populus euphratica | reverse complement strand
GTGTGTGTGTGTATGTGTGTGTGTGTGTAAAAGAGAAAAAAAAAATAATCCCAACCAAAAGAAGTTAACTGACACGACTAAAAGATTGATGTCTTCTTCCAAGTGCAGGAGTGTCGAAGTAATAAATAACCCGACAAGACCGGGGTCGAACCACAGGGAGGTTAATTGTACAAATTATAAACAACAATTATAAACAATAACAATAGTAACAATAACAACAACAATAATATTAGTAGCAATAATAATAATAGTAGTAGTAGTAGTAGTAGTAGTACAGGTAGTTGTGATTGTGGCTCACATCTTCCCTTGGTTTTACATCCAAGAACAGCTTAAACGCCCTCTATGGGTCGGGGATAGGCTTCCCATCCAGTTTTCTTAAAAACTAGCAAACATGGTCTTTTTTAGTCACGTTCCCAAGACTAAGTAGATCATGCTTTTTATGAAATAGTGGTCATAAATCATGAATTGCACGATGCACATCTCCACTAGGATGCGTCTCAAGAGTCAATAGAAGATTATCTAAAGACTCCTTACTCAGGCCATCCTTAATGAATTGTATTTTATCTTTACGGTTTATAGATACCATTCCTAAAGAACAACATTGTGCATTACAAGTCCATCTAGCACATCGATTACAGACTTTCAGTCGTTTTGCACGATGTTTCTTTGCAAAAGTGCTTTTACTTGTTCCAGGCATGTGTGAAATGAAGGAGTTAGAGGACTCACCTGATAATCAGACCTTTACTTCAATCAACCAGCGAATATCTTCAGGAATTCCATGATTCATTAACAATCTCAATCTTGCACATCTAGCACGGTAAATTTTTGTAATCGCATTTTGAGGCAGAGCGGAAAAATACT
>NW_011508111.1:0-861 GCF_000495115.2 Populus euphratica | reverse complement strand
AAGTTAATGCAAGGTACTATTCTTCTGATGGTTTACTTTTGATAGATTCTACTTTATACCATACTATTGTTGAGAGCTTGGTATATCTCACCATTACTCATCCAGATATTGCATATATTGTTCATGCTGTTAGTTAGTTTGTTGCTTCTTCTATTATTGTTCATTGGACAACTGTTATTTGTATTTTATGATATCTTCTGAGTATAGTTTTTTAGAGTCTTTTACTTTCATCCACTTCTTCATTGGAGTTACATGCATACTCTAATGCTGATTATGATAGTGATCCCACATATTACAAGTTTGTTATCGGGTTATGTATCTTTTTAGGTGATTATCTTATTTTTTGAAAAAACAAGAAACAATTTATTGTTTCTCTATCATCCACCGAAACAGAATATTGTGTCATGATATCTATTATCAAAGAAATTATTTGGTTATGTTAGTTACTTGTTGATATAAAAGATTTTTTTTTTTATTTTACTCCTATGTCTTTGCTATAAAATTAATTATTTAAGGATGGAATTTTATAGGCCTTGCAGGATGATTTTCTAAAATGATTCATGAGGTGTAAAATAATTTTAAGATCCCTCAATGTGTTGAAGTATCTTAATAAAAATTTTATATCATAGGATAATAAAAAATAAAGAAAAAATAACAATATTGTTAACCAACAACCTTAATTTTTATGAATAATTTTGCGGTAAAAATTATATAATGGAATTTTAGAAAGTTTACGAGATGATTTTCTAAAATAATTTTTGAATCCCACCAAATATGCTGGCAAATCTTAATAAAAAGAATTTGACATTCGAGAACAATAAAAATATATAATTGCAACTATGATGGTAATAATTATAACTA
>NW_011508113.1:0-861 GCF_000495115.2 Populus euphratica | reverse complement strand
TGAACAGTGTTCTAGTTTGGACTGCAACAGCATCTCTTTTCTAGGTTTGGCTTTCTCTTTGTCCTTTCAATTTCAATACTTCAGCTCATTAATCAATCCTTTTATTTATGTGATAGGTCTGCATTTAGGATGAATATTTACTATAAATTAAAGGTACCTTATAGTATCAAACTTGTTATTATAAAACATGCTTTAGTTAAGGAGTTATTGATACTTCAAGTGAAAAATGGTGATATAAAACCTTGATAAAAATACACTTTTAAGTACTAATCAAATATACTACAATAATGAGCACTTTAATAAAAGTGTTTGTAAGTATTCAACCTCACATTAAATATCATGTACCTATATAGAAGGTATCATAACAAACTCAACCTAATTCGAGCATAATCACTCATAAGATACCACCTACTTCATAAATATATAGGAAATTTTAGGCCAATAAAACAGCCCAACCACCTTATTTATGGCAAACTCAACCTAGAATTGGAAAGATCATCACCGCATAGGTTACCTTTCATCCCAACCACTTTATTTATGGCAAACCTAGAATTGGAAAGATCAGCACCCATAGTTTACCTTTCATCAATGTAATTTCAACATTCTTATGTTGTCAATCAAAAAGTAAAGGGAAAATGACTAGTTAAGTATTTGAATAAGGTCATAATAGCTAATTCAAACTCTTATAATGAGTTTAAAGAAGATTAGTAGCAACTGATATCAGTCATGAAATTTAAAGTGACTGGTGAAAATAAAAGACACTCAAACCCTTTTCTTTAGGCAACAATTATAGTTATTGATACTAAATTAGAAACATTTATTGGTCAAAATGGAATACAATAGACTAGTCCTGGTCAACTA
>NW_011508110.1:0-862 GCF_000495115.2 Populus euphratica | reverse complement strand
ATATATTAAAATAATATAAAAAATATATAAAAATTAATTTTTTAAAAAATTAAAATTTCATGAACGCAGTTTATACAGAACTATAATATTTATTATAGAATTGAATATACCTATAATTGAAATATTGAAATGAAAACCTATTGTTTTGTGGTTCAAGAATATTGAATCTTGTCTTTGTATCTTAAGATTTTATTTTGGATGAGATAATTTTTTATTATGTTATTGGTATTAAAATATTATATAAATTATATTTTAAAATCTCACCTAATAATTCAAATGTTTTTTGGTTAAGATGATTCTTTAACATGATATTAAAATTCTATTAATCAAGTAAATATAAGTTCAAATCTTACCATTTTTATTCTATTTTATAAAAATCAAATATAAAATAATATAAGTATATACAAATTTTAAGTCTAAAAAGTTTTTTATTTGAAGAGATATGTTAAAAAATTATATAAATTATATATTAAATTTTTATTTAATAATTTAAATTTTTAAATTAAAATAATTATTTAACAATAAAAACATTGATGATTAGATAATCATATCTTTAAATCTCATTATATTAATTATAATTAATAAAATTAAGTACATGATAAATTTATACAAGCAAGATAGTATATTAAATTATTTTAAAATATTATTAATAATCTAAACCATTGAACAAGATATTTGTTTAATAAAAAAATATTTTTTATTCTAGAAACTTAAACTTGAAGTTTTTTTTTATTTCAAAATATTTACATTTATTCCTTTTAAATCCTTATATTTGAATTTTTATGCGGGATAACACATACATCGCATCAAATCCATTATCTATGTTTGATTTCTATACTTTAATAATTTTTTAATATAATTC
>NW_011508093.1:0-869 GCF_000495115.2 Populus euphratica | reverse complement strand
ATATTAAAATAATATTTTTTAAATTTTTTAAATTTATTTTTTTATTTACACATTAAAAAAATTTAAATAAAAAAATATAATTACATTGCCAAACACTCTCAAAATCCTGGGCTCAATAAATAGATGCGTAGTTTGGCCGATTAATTATATTTAATGGATCAAAAAAGATTTAATTTAAGAATTTATTTATTTATTCTGTTTTAAGAGGGGAAAAAAATATTATATTATTTAAATTAATTTTTTATATTTTTAGATTATTTTAACTTATGGATATCAAAAATAATTTTTAAAAAATATATTATTTTAATATATTTTCAAATAAAAAAATTTTAAAAATAATTATATTATCACAGTATCATCAAATACCTTTTAAATTTAAATCTTTTATTTTATTAATCATGGTAATCTCAAATTTCTTTTTCATGTACTAGGAGAAATCATTTTGAATATATAGTAACAGTATAAAATCTTAAAATGTATCCAGCAAAAGAAGTTTTAACCGTATTTTAATCCTAACTTGAAACTGCATTTCTGAATCTTGCCTTGTGCAGCTGTCCACACAAGAGAAGGATTACCCAAATGACAAATCTACAAGACTTTTTTGACAATGTTAGATTTTTTTTCACTAAAGTAGAATTATTACTTATAATGAGAGATTTGCATGGCCAGTAATTCTCAAAGGTGAGTAAAAAATTAAAAAAATTAATGGAAAAAATTGAATAGTAAAAAAAAACTATTAAATTAATTAAAATTTTTAAAAAATCAACAAATTCAATTCAGTTTTAATTACATAAATTTAAAATTGAAAAAATTAAATCAAATAAAAAAACTGAGTTAAACCAATTTCAACGAGTTTTTACTTTAAAAAA
>NW_011508039.1:0-891 GCF_000495115.2 Populus euphratica | reverse complement strand
GAGGAAATGGAAGTACTGATAGGGAATCAGTTTTTTCCTTGCAATATTTAGATTCAACCCTTTTTTTACTTTAGAGATTGACTCATCATCTTTCTCACAAGAGTGGGTTTTTTAATACCTTTACCATTGCGAAGAGTGATGACTGATTTGACTTGATCTATATGTTGACTTCTAGAACTGCTTGCATTTGCATTGTATTGCCCTTTGGGATTTTACTGTGATTCAGATGGAAACTTACCTTTCTCTTGAAAACTAAGAGCAGATGTGAATTTTGCAAGAGTATCTTTAAAATCTATTATACATTGAGCAAGTTAAGTGTTGATTGTCTCTTGTTTTTTAATAAATACATATAAATTTTCCTCAAAATTTCTTCTATGAGGTGGAGCATATCCATGAGAATTTTAGAAATTATGGTGTCCTTGAAACTGTGGTTATGAAGTGATGTGAACCTCATGATCACGTGGTCACGCAATCCACATGTAAAGACACCAATTCCTGGAAAACCAAGTAAATCAAGTTTCATAAGAGTGTGACACAAAGATAACTTGTACCTAGGCACTAGTACTATTGAAAACAAAAAACCCCCACCCAACGAATATTAATTCACGAATGAGAAGTATAAGGATGACACCACGAAGACAGTTGTTCTTCGATATGTCATTTTTTAATTCATTAGAGAACCATGAAAGGAAGATTATCTCACCAACAACACACACACACAAAGTTCGGCAAACAAGAAATTTTATTAATCTAAATTATCTTCCCTTACATGTTGGGTTATGCCTCTATTTATAGCGACTCTAGGCTTAAAGAAACCCTAATAGGCCCCCCTTAGATGGACTTACATGAAACCAACTTACAATTGACCCAAATAAGTAATAATAACCCAAA
>NW_011508105.1:0-864 GCF_000495115.2 Populus euphratica | reverse complement strand
AAGAAGCGAGAGAGACACAGAAATGCTGGGTTTAGTGAAAAACCAGAGCTTGCGAAGGTGCGGCGAGTTGATGGGTTGACTCAGGTTGCTGCGTCTGCTTCTGGATTGCTCAAGAAAATTAATCCAGGGACTACACCTTCTGTTGGCATGGTGACAACGCCCAAAAGGCACAGTGAGATGCGTAGGATTGGTGGACCAAAGGGACCGTTGAAGGTTTTAAAGGTAGAACTGACTGACTTGTACTCTCAGAACTGTCCACCATGTGGGTTGCTTAATGAGTTCAACCCAGGGATCATAAATCGGATACGAAGCAGTAAACAGGTATTTTCAGTGATTCGGGATTTTGTTAGAAGAGATACATTAGGAAATATTGACATCCCAAGTAAGCAGGATAAGAGATCAGGTGAAAATGATGTGATTGGATGCCCAAATAGTTCGTCAGGAAGTGACCAACTGGGATTATGTTCAAAGGGCCCAAGCGACCATTTGTGTGTGATAACAGAATACGATGAAGAGGTTGGTGATGTGGGAGTAGCTGTGAGAAGGGCAGACAATGAAGATGACAAAGATGAATTGAAGTCATCCCTATCTTCAGTTACAGCATCTGAAAATGCAAGCAGTTCTGTTCTTGATGAGGTGTCATCAAGCACAGCAAGGGGTTCTTCTCTTTCTCTAGAAGGTTAGTTTCAATTTTGAAGTTAAAGCCTAGCCTAGTTAAGTTTTCAAAGCTGCTTGTATATAATGAACATCAGTGATATCTGTATAGAAAGTACAAAAGATTTTCTTTTTCTCAATTCCATGCACAGCAAAATTTTCTGACTCGGAAAGACTGGAGAAGACATCCTTTTAATGTCTCAGATTTAC
>NW_011508107.1:0-864 GCF_000495115.2 Populus euphratica | reverse complement strand
ATAAAAAAAGAGAACACAAAAGAGAGCTAAATAAGACAATAAAAATTTATTTTCACCACCAAGAGATGTTGTGTGCGTCATCTAAAATATGTGGTCTCTCTCATACATTAGGGCTTGCAATGCACACGCCAACAACTTTTTGCATTTAAAAATTATAAATTACATTACAACCCTCAACCAAATTAATATAAAAAGAAAAAAAGTCAATACTCTTTTTTCAATGGCTTAATTTTTTGTCCCTAAAATCATATACATAATCTTACTATATGCTAGAAAAGAAAAGGACAACAACACCCATCTCTTATAGTGTTGGTGTTTTTTTTAAAGGTATTTTGATTTTTTTTATTGTTTATAAATATATTAAATAGATAAAAATACCTCCAAACTAGTCCGCAATGCCTAACGCACCTTATGCAAAGACAAAAGTACCCCTGGTTTGTAGGCAAATAATTTTTCTTGTGAATGATAAAAAAAGTCATCACACGTGAATAATAAAATATAAGGGAGGCTACAGTGAATCCTCCTCCTGTAGTTGTTTTCTTATAATATATTAATATATATACTTTGATTTTCATATGAAATAATAAATAATTCTCGTATATAAAACTTGACAAGTCGTATATGGATATTTTAATTTTTTTAGTTTACATACAAGATAGATGTGGACTCTTACCCTGCACAGAGAAATTAATATTTTTTGAATAAAAAATAATATTTAGTTAAGTTTTGAAAAAATAACTCAAGTCATTAAGCTAATTGTATAAGCAAGAGCGAGTTTGAATAATTTAATGTTGGTCATTCTGGTGGGGACTAATTGTGTAAAATTAAGTTGGCCTCCTTGAGAGGCCCTAGTTATATTGCAAT
>NW_011508129.1:0-849 GCF_000495115.2 Populus euphratica | reverse complement strand
TCCTTACGAGTGCAAGCCAAATGCTGTTTAAAACGAAAAATACCTCCACTAATAATTTTTTGACAATACTTGCATTGAACTTTTCTAGGATTCTTATCAATATCTATCCCATATTGCCATCCCACATCAAGCCTATTACCAGAAGATTTTTTTCTAGATGCCATAAGTTCAACAATTCAAGAATCAATTCAAATCAGCCCTGCAATCAATCCAAACATTTTATAACAGGTTACAAACTTGATTTTAGTACACACTCAGCAGTAGAAGCAATGCAGCAGCAAAATACTAATTGATTGAACAAAATACATAATGCAAGAACAGTATACCGAATTATGCATTTATAACATCTTTCTCAGCAATTCACATGAATAAATAAAATAAAGCAATGGATTATTTTGAGAAAGAAAACTAAAACTAAAACTAAAACTAAAAGTCATCCACTATTTAGATTAGTTACAGAACAGTGCATGGAAAAAAAAATGGAGAATAAATTTGCAAAACAGGATTTGCAATCTTAGATATAATTTATTGGAGAAGAAAGTAGAAATTAAAGAAAGAAGATGTCACTATTTTAAGTTTCCGCAATTCTTTACATGTAACCTGCGCTCTCCAGGCACATTGAGCGGCGATTGCTGCTCGCTTTAAACTCAAATAATGAAACAGAGCCAAGTGATTTCGGCATTGACTCTGACAAAGCATGAGCTCCAATAAGAGTAAGAAAGCCTATATAGTATAAAATAAAATAAAAAAATCCAATCAATAGATGCGCAGCAACTGACTGAATTGCCAGTAAAGACCATGGCAAATTATATCAGGTGATTTGTTCAAAGGTTGGTTGGCTCAACTTTG
>NW_011508106.1:0-864 GCF_000495115.2 Populus euphratica | reverse complement strand
TTCAATTAGAACTTCCTTATAAGTGAATACTCTTAAATATTCATATTGCATATAAGGCGAACCTAACCATAAACACCCTATATTGCAAGGATTTTGAGTTCAAATCACGACTTTCATACAATACATATCTTTTCAAGATTTTGAGTCTGAGATGGCCTAGTTAACTGAAGGAAATTATCTAAGAATCAACTCAACCAAGATAAGAACTTGAAAAAAATACTTTATAGTGATTGGACAACCTTATAAATTTTATCTAAATAATAAAACATGGAAGCCATGGATCTAATTAGAAGGGCTAAGCCATATCCAGTATATGTTCTCATAAGCATAAATAAACATTCATATGCAAACATGTTTTTAAGATGTCATGTGTGCATATACAAGATTGAAATATAGGATTCCCTTTGAAGCAAACCTATAACAATATATCCCAAAAAAAACACTAATGAAAAATAAGGAACGAGCCCTTTAGGAAGCTTAACATTAGAAAGAGATGAAAAGGTAACAAGGTTTGCTAGTCTATTTGAGTAGGCATTAAAGGAAAAATCTATAGAAGCCTTGGATACTGAACTAACAATAGCATCTCCTCTAACAATTATAACTTAATTTTAGAATCCGAGCCTCAATGAAACATCTTTAGAATCTAGTTATGAAAAAGAAGAAGCTATGAAAGAGAAGTCTATGGAAGAAAAGGCTTATGAAAAATAGGTAGCTTTAGAAAAAATGATGAGTTCGATAGAAGGGTTTAATCTATATGACCTAGCAAAAGCAATATAAATGTGTTTAGTCTCTTATGTCATGGTACCAAAGGAATTTTGAGTGCCCGAGTTTGTTAAGTATATGGGAAATCAATTTCTAATGACT
>NW_011500693.1:93867-101108 GCF_000495115.2 Populus euphratica | reverse complement strand
AAGTTTGGCCATCTCTTTATCCTTGCAATTTAAGTTCATCAAGTCATCAATCAATCCTTTCATTTATGTGATAGGCCTGCATTAAAAATAGACATTTACCACAAATTAAAGGGATCTTATATTATTAGATATATTATTATAAAAAATGCTTGGGTTAAAGAGTTATTGATACTTCAAGTGCAAAATGATGATATAAAACCATGATAAAAATGCACTTTTAAGTACTAATCAGCTTAATCATTTAGCCTTTGGATAATTTCATCTCTTTTTGGTATTTCGATCATTTCTTTCATTCCTCATCATCCTTTGATCTTATTTAAGTTTGTATATACATATACCTTGGATTAAGTCATGATACAAGCATTTTGGTGAATGGAATATTAATCTATATCATTAAAATAAAAAAATATTATTTTAAAAAGGTTACCTTTAGAATAAATAATTTATCTAATTTAATAAAATTTTAATTATCTTCCTTGTATAAGGCTATACCTAAAATTTTATTTTCCTTTAACATATGTAAACACAATAACCCAAACCGCTTGTATTCAACTTACACAATCAATACTCATGCATAAGACCCAAACAATCTTATCAGTTACATAGTTAAACATATTATGTAAACATGGTATAAGATCACAACATTCTTTGGAATATTTTAATACAAACATTCATATAACAATAGAGAGTCATCTTTTTTCTTCTTCTTATAATACAAGTATTAGCTTTACATAAATATAAATATTAAGTATATTTACATAACAAAAACTAGATATTACTTAATATAAAAGGTTAAGTCATGTAAGGACACTGTATTAAAGTGGTAGTGTCAGATGAAAATGTGTTAGTAAAACACATACAATTAAGAGATAATTATTAAGCGTAATATATGATCAATTTTCTTACTAATATTCCCCAAACTATATGAGTAATCACAACATCATTAAACCTTTTATAAGACTATTTAATCTTCATCAAATGTCTATTTGTTTTCATTTTTGTCATCAATTGATAAACTATCCTTACATATAACTATCACCCTCATGAATGTCAAGATCTCATCAACTATATGTTCAATATTCTATTTCTATTAATCATCGCTCATAAGTTAAGTTAATTATATTCATCAAATCATTTTAATACCTTTAGCTTATAGTTTATATCAATAACGTATTCATTTACTCATTCTAATAATCATAGCTCATGTTTTATGTTAACCTCATTCATTGAATCATTTTAATACATTTTAAACGTGGTTTATATTAATCCTATCCAATACTCATAGTTTAGGCTTTAACCCGAATATGGGTTCATAAACCCTAATTAGTATATTTAATTTACACTTGATTTTGATTATGAGTTTATTAACCACAATCAATACATTCACTTCATACTTTACTTTTATTATGAATTTGTTAACCCCACTAAATAATTACGACTTATGTTTAAAAATGATCTTATTTATTTACTTAATTTATTATCCTTAACTCAAGCCTTACTTAATCATATTCTTTTAATGGTATTCACTAAACTATTTTCTTACTCATGGTCCATGCTTTAAGATGTTAGAATTCACTATTTCATTTTGACAATTATCAAATATGTATATCATCTCAATCATATTAATCATAACTTGTACTTTATATCTATTATGCATTTATAGATCTATTACCATTCTTGTGGCCTATGTTGTGGCCTATGTTTGCATTAATCCTACACTTATTGATCAATTTTGACAATTTGTAATTCATATTTTACATCAACCATATTTATTTAATTTGTTTTTCATAGTTATTATCTCTTGCTTTAAGAAATTTTCAGTCCCCGCCATTATGATTTGCTTAATATTCATAATAACACATACCATTGTAGTTGAATCAAATTTCTCAAATAGCCCTACTCACACGGCAGCTCAAATGTTCAATATTGCCCCACTCATACAGTCAACTTAAATTTCCTCAATTAGTCTCCACTAATGGTTCTACTCTAAACCAGCTAGTTGTTTATAAAACTATAGCAAATAGCTTGTGTTCTGTACTCATCGGTTCCTAAAACTATGGTGGCAGTTAGCAGGTAAGGATAACTCTGTGTGTAATCATAAGTTAAAGACCTAATATATATATCCTACTGTAGATAGGATTTCTATCCTAGAAGGATTGTAACAATAGCAGGTTAAAGATTGATCCTATATATGTATATGTAACTCTAGTTATGAAATAATGAAAACAGATGAACTCTTTCTCTCATAATTTATTTATGGTATTAGAGCCTTAATGACCAAATGATCACGAGTTTGAATCTCACCATCCTTATTTATTTGATAAAAATTAAGCACGTAATACTGTGGGCCTGTGCAAGTTTGAAACCCTAAGGGCTTTTACTTCAGGGGATGTGTTAGAGAATAATATAAATCATATACTGGGATCTCACCATCACGTGACCCGACATTACGTTTGCTGTTAGTCTTGTAAGTCAACACATGCATGCCCTAACCATTTAACACCTAGGAATGGCGAAAAACATTCTTTGATATTTGAAATGATCTATTGGTCGTGGCATTGTTATAAGTATAATAGACATACAAATATTATGGGATACTCTAATTCTGATTGGGCTGGCAATACATTTGATCGTAGATCAACTACAGGTTATTGTGTATGTTCATTGGTGGTAACCTAGTTTTGTGGAAAAGTAAAAAAAGCAGCATGTGGTGGCTCATTCTAGTGCTAAGGCTGAATATCACGCTATGACATTAGCGGCATGTGAGCTTGTATGGCTTAAACACCTTTTAACCAATCTAGAATGTCCTTGTAGTATTCTAATGACTTTCTATTATGATAATCAAGTAACCATGTATATTGCATGTAATCTCGTTTTTTATTAACACATGAAGTACATTGAAGTTGACTGTCACTACATTTGGTAACAAGTTCAGTTATAACTCATTGCTACTCATTATGTGCATGCAAACAATCAATTGGCAGATATGTTTACCAAAGCTTTGTCATCTACTCAATTTCACTAACTAGTGAGCAAGCTTGGATCCATTAATTCTCTTGATCTAGCTTGAGGGGGAGTATTACCATAGCTTGTGTCTTGTGCTCATCGATTCCTGAAACTATGGTGGCAGTTGCTAGTTAAGGATAACTTCTTGTGTAATTATAAGTTAAAGACCTATGTGTGTTTGTGTAAAAGATAAGAGAAACTCTCTCTCATAATTTCTTCAGAAACCTTGCCTACTTTCTGTAAGCATTGTTGAGTACTCAATCATGCTACTTCAACCGGTTTTATTCATAGATCAAACACATTGGGAGCCCAAACCAGTGCTGTGTTAAGACAGCTAATGGCAAAACAGATGCATCAGACTCCTACCTGAAAATCATGTGTATATTAATGCATAAAGATAGTGCAGCAGTATTCTAAGGAAACAATTACAAATTATTCTATACTTAACCTCCTATAATTCCTTTTTTCTTTTAGCTCCAGTATCTAATGATGAGATAAAAAAAGGCTCTGTTCAGCATTGGCAATGACAAAGCTCTTGGTACTGATGGCTACTCCTCTTTCTTTTTCAAAAAAATCCTAGGCTGTTGTGGGGGAGGATTTTTGTGCTGCTATACAAGATTTCTTTTATTTCTAGGAAGCTTTTAAAGCAAATTAATCACTTTGTTATAGCTTTGGTTCCTAGGTCGGCCAATGTCACTTTGACAACTGATTTCAGATCAATAACTTGCTGCAATGTGTTCTATAAGGTATCTTTAAGATTCTATCCGTGAGATTAGCTTAGACACCCACTGACACTATTAGCTCTATGCAAAATGCTTTTTGCGTTGTAGAATGATGGCAGATAATATTTCTCTGGTCCAAGAGATTCTTCGGTATTATGAGAGAAAAAGTCTTTGCCTAGATGCCTCCTGAAAATTGACTTCGGAAAGCTTTTGATTCTGCTCAGTGGGCTTTTCTAAGGGAGCTTCTTCGACAGCTTGGTTTTCCAAAGAGATTTGTTCAGTTGATCATGAAGTGTGTTAAGACAACCTCTTTTTCAGTAGTTGTTAATGGTGACCTCTATGGTTTCTTTCCTGGGAAAAGTGGTGTCAGGCAAGATGATCCCCTGTTTCCTTATCTCTTTATTGCTTGCATGGAGTGTTTCTCTAAGATGCTCAAACTAGCATCTCGAATTTTCATTGTCACCCGAAATGTGGGGTTCATGGTAAATGCCACATTGCTTTTGCTGATGATGTTCTACTGTTTATTCACGAGGATAGATTATTGGTGCAATCCTTATTTTAACAACTGCTAATTTTTTGTCAGACTTCAAGATTGGTTATAAATGTGGCTAAATCTTCCATCTATTTTAGAGGGGTTGGAGAAGGTCGGAAACAAAGTCATCCTTCAAGATACTGGTTTCAGAGAAGGCAGCTTCCCTTTCAAATATCTTGGGGTGCCTCTCAGCCGTCACAGGCTCCTAGCAAGCTAGTTCTCACCTCCCTTGCACAAGTTAGAATCAAACGTTCAGAGTAGGGCAGGTAAGCACCTCTCTTATGCTGGGAGGCTTGAATTGTTGAGGTCGTTCCTATATGGTATGGTTCAGTTCTGGCTAGGCGTCTTCCCTTTGCCAGGAACTGTTGTCTCTCAATTCATTAGCCTTTGCAGAAATTTCTTATGGACTGGCAACACTAATCATAAAAGCTCTGCTTTAGTTGCTTGGAAAAATATTTGTCTGCCCAATTGTGAAGGAGGCCTGGGTTTATTTGACATTAAAGCCAGGAACAAGAGTTTCCTTGCGAAACAATTATGGAACATTCACCTCAAAACGAACTCCATCTGGATCCAATAGGTACACCATTTCTACTTACGTAGTTGCCCTATCTAGGATGTGCATGTTCACCAAACCTCGTCACCCTTGTGGAAATCCATTGTCCCCCTCAAAGATAAAGTTAGTAGAGAGCTGTGGGGGGTAAACCGAAGCTATGATAGAAATGATAAGATGGTCTACCTGTGATGGGATTTCTCGACTAATGCATACAATTTCCTAAGAGGCCGGGGTATCCAGGTGACTTGGGATAGAGTGGTATGAGAGCACTGGTCTATGTCGAGGTACAATTTCAAACTATGGTTGGCTGTTCTAGGGAGGCTCAGAACTAGAGATCGACTTCGATTTATTCCAACAGATACATTTTATATGTTTTGTCGGTAGGATGAAGAATCACATAACCACTTATTCTTTGCCTGTGCTTGGACATCTTGCTTATGGGGAAAAATCAAGTCTTTGTTGTGAATAAACAGACAAATGTCAACTCTAAATAGAGCCATTAGAGGCTTAAATCCTTGAAATAACGTACAAGTAGGAATGAGAAGAGTATCCCTGGGACTCACGGTTTATATAATACGGGAAGAACGAAATAAGAGGATTTTTTATGGCACCAGTATCTTGGTGGAGAATGCATTTCGTAAGTTTCAAGTTTTGTTCTACACAATCTTTCATTTCTATGATCAGAACCATCACGTTCTCCAGGTTGGTTGACGGTTCTCATTAGGAGTCATCTTCTGTTTCGGAGCTTTGCTGCCTAGATGGAGGTTGCTTTAGGCTCTATTGGTTGGTTCTTGCTTTGTTGAAGCTTGTATGCCCCTCATTTGTATTGAGTATATGATCAAAGTCCCACATTGACTAAAAGTGGGGAGGATCATACGTATATAAGGATGGACAAATATCCCTATTGGTATAAGGCCTTTTGGATATAACCCAAGAGCAAATCCATGAGAGCTTAGGTCCAAAGTGAACAATATCATACCAATATGGAGATAGGTGGTGTCCATAGTCCTTACAAGTGGTATCAAAGTCATGCCCCAGAATTACCCATGGTGGATGAATGCCGAACGAAGGTAGTAGGCCTTAATTAGATCACGATGTAATCCATGGATCAGCTCTATTAGATAGGCGGTGTGCTCTAGATGCTTCATGGGTGTGTCCTTACCCCAACACGGTGAAGAGGAGTTGACCTAGAAAGAGCAAAACTCTCAAGTCAGGTAGTGCTCTCCGGATGCTTCATGGACGTGTCCTGACCCCAACACGGTGAAGAGGAGTTGACCTAGAAAGAGCAAAACTCTCAAGTCAGGTAGTGCTCTCCGGATGCTTCATGGACGTGTCCTGACCCCAACACGGTGAAGAGGAGTTGACCTAGAAAGAGCAAAACTCTCAAGTTAGGTAGTGCTCTCTGGATGCTTCATGGACGTGTCCTGACCCCAACACGATGAAGAGGAGTTGACCTAAAAAGAGCAAAACTCTCAAGTCAGGTAGTGTTCTCCAGATGCTTCATGGACATGTCTTGACCCCAACACGATGAAGTAAAGAATGAAGAATCCTAGTTGGTAGAGAGTGGATGGATAAATGATCATTTGAGGAGAGGCTCAGTGGTTCTTTGTTCGAGGGGAGGATTGTTGGGTATATGATCAAAGTTCCACATTGGCTAGAAGTGGGGAGGATTATGGATATATAAGGATGGACAAATATCTCTATTGGTATGAGACATTTTGGGTATAGCCCAAGAACAAATTCATGAGGGTTTAGGCTTAAAGTGAACAATATCATACCAATATGAAGATAGATAGTGTCTATAGTCCTCAGACTCTATCTATGTCCATGACAAATCTGTTGGAGAATTCTGATTACATTGCTGGATATCTGATGCCCTTTGCTAGCTGAGTTCCATATTGTCTTTTCTGCCAGCTCTTCTGGTATTGCCACTGTTGTTTGTTGATGTTGTTTTGCCACTATTGTTTGCTGTTTTGAGTGCACAGATGACTTGTGCAACATGCCTTATGCTATTGCAGTTCATATGGATAGTTGATTTGCTGGTCCTCTGATGCTTTTGCTGTTGATTTCTCTGTCTTGGTCTGGCTGTTATATAATCCTTGCTCTCACCAGCTTCTCTTCAGGTTCGGGATGCTGGTGCCGTGTTTAGGAACCAGGATGCTTCAACTTTCGGTCTGGTCTTGGATGGTCCACTGGTAAAAACCGCGTCAAAATCGGACGTCGGAAACCGCCGCACGCGCCACGTCAGCAGTTCTGGACAGTCATCAGACACGTCACCTGACATATCAGCACTCTGACCAGTCAAAATGCCATGTCATCGGCCACGTCAGCTCTGCCACATCACCCAAAAACCACCTTGGACTGCCACATCAGATTTGGTGGACCCCATATGTCCTACATGGCTGACACGTCATCACAGCCAGGTCAG
>NW_011500693.1:79842-91027 GCF_000495115.2 Populus euphratica | reverse complement strand
AGCCTTCATGAATGCCTATAAATAGAGGCATATGCAAGAGAGCAAAATGAGTGAAGAGAATTATGAAAATGTGAAGAGAGTAGAGAGGAAGAGAGAGCTGCAATGGCAGCAGCTGCAAGTGAAGCAAAGAGAGTTGAGTATGAGAGGGTGTAATCCTCCTCCTCCATGTATTTGTTTTGTATTCTTTCTTTATCTCTAAATATATTGACTTCTCCCATGGATGTAGGCGATTTTGCCGAACCACGTTAAATATTGTGTCAGTGTGCTTGGCCCTCCTATGAGCAAATATCAGTACATCACCGGTCGGAATTCCCAACACTTAGTTGTTGCTGGATGATTCATTTCGCGCCTTCTCTTCTGCTTGCTGGATGCTATGTTAATAATGCTAGTTTTCTGCGTCAACTAGCTGGAAGATTATGCTGCGATGCATCTCCAGTCTGGTCATTTGCTGTTGATGTCTGACCTCTGTCTGTCTATTGCTCTCCTATTCTTTGTTTGAGAATGATGTCTCTTTGCTGATTCCATAGCCCCCGTTTGCTCATCTTCATGTGGTTATCAAGCTACTCTTTGTATCATGTTGATCAAGCTGCTCTTTGTATCATGTTGGCTGCCGCTGGTGGTTTGATGTTTGTTGTGCTCCTTCTGTCATTTGTTGAAGTGTTGTTGCTGGACTTTGTCAGTTTGGATTGTTCAGCCTTGGTTTTGGCTCCTGTGGAGACCGGGTGTTTGGTATGGATTTTGGACGGTTCGTGTTGCTGGCTGGGTTCGTTTAGACACCTCCACTCATCGTGTGGTTTCTTCTTTAACCTTTACTGCACACTGTGGGATTTGGCCTTGCATGGCCTTTTTTTTTTTTTTTTGCAGGGAGCTTGTCCCCTCTTTGTTCTTTGTGTATAAGATATAGGCTTCTCTCTGCAACCTGGATAGTTGGTTAATGTATGCATGACCTGGCTATATCCGGTTTTGTTTTGGTTAGGAGTCTGTTCACACACACATATATATGGATTTACTGGTATGGTTATATTTTATTTTTATATATACTTGTATTTTGATAAAACAATAATTATAATAATAATAATCTTTATCATTTCGAATGATTTGTTTTAACATTATAGCCCCCTTACTGTAACTTATTTTAATCTTAAAGTTTATGATTGCAGTCAACTTATTTTTAACATTATAATCCTTAATATTATTTATTTTAACATTATACTTCTTGTTATTATAATTAATTTAGAATGTATTTAATTGCATAGTTGCTTCTACGTTTAAAACAATCACAGTAATTTAATTGTTTGGTAATGCTTCAACAACATATTTATATTAGTGGGGCCTACTATTAATTGTGGTATGGCGGCAGGTTTTCAACAATTAATAATTTGCTGCTTCTTGAGCTGAAAAATTCATGAACAATGAAGTATGATCCATTGTTCATGGGTTTTCTTCCATGAACAATGGAGCATGCTCTACTATTCTGGCCGGACCAATTCAGTTCAACACTAAAAATACATTGAATAGGGTTTGATCTAACAAAAAAAAATGTTTTTTTTATTTTTAATTGTGTTTTATTTGAAAAACTAGTGTTAAATATTATTCAATAACACTACAAAAATTAGAAGAAGATCGCTTGATAACATACTATTTGCAGAATTTGATCGCAATTTCAATTTTATTCCTGATTATATTTTACCTATGTTGTTGCGCTCTTAAAAAATTTAATAGAATAATAAAAAATATTTTATATAAAGTATTATTTATTTCATGATATAATAGTAATAGTTAAATTTACAATATTTAAATTAAAAACTATCAATATTAATATATATTTTTAAAAATTATTTTATAACCTCAATTTCAAAAGTATTCTTAACCAAACATCTTTTTTTAAAAAAAAAAACCAACCTTAACTAAAAATACTTTTTATAAAATAATTTTTTTCAAACCACAACCATAATAGCTACTGCAATACCAAACATAATTTTATTTTACTAATCATAGTTTCTGTTCATAATTGACTAGTTATAAATCATTATCCTATTCGAAATGTATTTTTTATAAGATGTTATTTTCCTACCTTGAAGATATATTTTGATACTATTTTTCTTTCAAGAGACATATTTTATAAGATATCATTTTTCCTCCCTAAAAATATATTTTATAAAGGAAAACATATTTTTGCATTCACATAATATACTTAATTTTACTCATTGTTTCCGATGTCATACTTGGTATATTCATGATATTTACTTTAGTCAAAATGGTTGGTTTCTACTGCATAGTAAACCAAAATAATTGGAGGCGGTAATTGCAAAAGGTTTTATTTAGTAAATTTTGGGATTAAAAAATATATACAGTGATATTTTAGAGAAAGATATTCTAAAAATATATATGCACTTGAGTATAGAGATTATGAATATGAAGTTTTAAAGGATTCATGATATATTTATAGCTCATGAATCTCTTTTTTAATAAAAAAGACTGAAATATAATGTTATCTTGGTAGTTTTAATAAGAAAACATATCTCTGACATATTCATTAAGAAATAAATATTTTTTTATATAAATATTAATGTGATAAAAATATAATAAATTCTTAAAAAAATTATATATTATTTCTTACACAATATTAATATTAATAAAAATATAGTTAATGTTAAAAGAATTTATATATTTCTAAAAATATAAAAAATATATAATCCGGAATACATAGAAATTCAGTTCTGTTCCTAATGCAGGTTTTGGGTTTTGTTCAAGGCTGGTTCATGAGAGTTGGAATTTTTTAAAAAATTAAATTTATAAAAATTAAGTTTTTTTTTTAAATGTTCATAAGATTAGATTTTTTTTAAAAAAAAAAATTAAGCTCATGAGTGAGGGGGTAGGTTTTTTATCTGGACGAAGCCCATGAATGCTTGGGCTGATGGCTCTTTCTATTGAAGGTGGGTCTGGGAACGTTTAGTTTTTGAGCATTTAAAAGGTTTTTTTTAGTTTAGTTAAGTTTAGATTTATCACTGGTTAACTGGACTGCTTCTGCCCTTGTGCTTGGCTTCCTTCATTACAAGTTTTCAACCACTGAATCCTGATCATCAAACACTAAAGAGACAACAACGGTCCTATTTATAACTTGTTTAATATTTATTTTATAATTTATTATCTCAACTAAATGAAGTTATTGAATTATTTATCTCCACTTCATTTATTTTTCATTTGATTTTCTCTTACAAGCATATTGATTGGCAATATGAAGTGGGAATTTTAGGATCATTTCACTATTTTAATTTCATGAAGTGGGAATTTTAGGATCATTTCACTACTTTAATTTCATTTGTCTTTTCTCTGTTTTTTTTTTTTTAATAAAGTTGATGTTTGGATGCTAATTTAAGTAATCTGTTTGCTTTGAGTGGAGAAAATTTCAAAGTTGTTATCTTTTCTTGCCTTAAGGTATTGAATTTATACAGTTCGATGGTTAGATACTCATTTGATTCTTCAAATGATGAAAAACTTCCTTTTCATTTCTTTTGCCTATATGGTTCTGTTTCGCAGGATTTGACGGACAGTGGGGCAGTTGATTTGTTGTCTATGCTGATAATAAGTAACTTCATAGGGTTTCAGCATCCATGGCTGTAAATTAGAAGTGGGTTGTTGAAGGAATTTGAGGATAAGGATAATATGAATAGGATACATAAGATTACTGATCAGTGTGGTGATAAAGTTGCTGCCGAGGGATCCTCTTCTAGTCAAGGACCCAATGAGATTTTTTACCATGAGATTGCTCAACTCACAAAGCTTAGGTCACGGCCTCATGAGCTTTTGAGCAAGGACATGCCTGGCAGGTCGAGGCTGCCCGTCTCAACTATGAAAATGTTGGTTGGTCGAGAGGGTAACTATTCCGGGAGAGGGAGATTCTCATCCGCAGATAGTTGTCATGTTTTAAGTCGATATTTGCCTGTAAATGGTCTTGCACGGTAGAGCAGTTGGATAGTAGGACTTATGTTTCTCAGTTTTCAGATGACGGTACTCTTTTCATTGCGGGATGTCAGGTATTGTTCATTTACTTGGGGCAGAAAATAAAGTTATTATTCTCGACCAGGCATTATCCTTCATAAATAGTTGGGGATACTTAAATTAATGGGACTGTTTGTAAAGTTATTTTTTGAGTAAAAACTTTTCTTGTACAACAGGGAAGCCACATTAGGATATATAATGTGGATAAGGGATGGAAAGTTAAGAAGGACATTTTAGCCAAAAGTTTAAGATGGACGATCACTGATGCATGTCTTTCTCCCAATCAGCACTATCTTGTAAGTTTCTGATGATTCTAGATGGAAAAAAGATGTTTATGTATTACTAAGATAGGAAGTAAATTATTGTAGTCATATAGTGTAGTTCAATGCATTAGTTCTGGTTCTCTGGGTTTACTGGAGCCTTTTCATCTCTTATTATACTGTAGTTCAATGCATTAATGCAGGTTCTCTGGGTTTAGTGGAGGACTGTCTCTTTGGCGGACCACCTCTTTTATGACCTGTTACCAAATTAATTAAGTACCGAGCAGAAATTTTCTTTGATTTTGTTTAACATACAGGTTGGTGGATTATATGCCTGCCGAGTCTTGCTATATTGCGCATATCATGTCCTGTTTATGACATGTGCCCCTGTTGTACTTGTGTGTGAGTGTGTCTGTGAGAATGTATGATCATCTCTCTATGCATTTTTAGATTCAATCTCTTTGAATTCCGGATTGTGTGTATATCATTGTTTTGGATTGTTATGGACAGGGCGTAAGTGCTCCCTTGTAAATTAATTTTTTATATTGGGATAAACAGCCTTAAACAAGGGTTACTTGGTTGTTTTAGGTCTTTATATCTTTTTGGTTGTCTACAATAAGTCAATTTGTCTAATGGCATACTGCAACTTAGCCTAACTTTGGAACTGTGCTTGTTGTTGGCCAGCATAATTTTATTAATTGCTTACAGCTCATCCTTATTTTCCTGTCTAATGGCTTTTACTGTTGCTGTTGATTTTACCAGGATTTATGCAATACTTGAAATAGTTGCACCATATAGGGTAGAAGATAAAACTTGGATTATCTTTTGGGCTTCTATACTATTGCAAGTATAATTTGCAGGATCTTCCACTCGTGTCTAGCCATGCCAATTTTCATTGGGGACGAACTGATTTGTAGACTTGACGTGCAATGAGATTTAATTTTATAACTTGGATGCAGTGCTTTCCTTTGTTGATTCCATTTACCTTCAATTTTAATGTGCAGGTGTATGCTAGTTTGTCACCTGTTGTCCATATTGTGAATATTGAATCTGCTGCAACAGAGTCACTGGCAAATGTAACGGTATGTGTGCCACGTGCCATGCTTGTTGTGGATGTATTTTTTTCTTAGTTTCTTATATTTATATGTTATCGTTCAGTGTAGGATGAAAAGGCTAAAATCTTTTCAGCTGTTGTGATATTAGCTTTCATCTTACAGAACTATGCCTTTGGGTCATCATCTCAGAATTAACATGTTGCATTGCTGTTACAAACGGTGATAGATGGGATTATTTTATTTATTTAATTATGCAATGAGTGTATTGGATGTTCTACCCATGGCTGTAGTGTCTGAATGATGTGTGCTACTTGGTGCGCTATAGGGCACAATTGTTTGGCTAGATGCTATTTAGCACTGTGAAGTAGTCCTTATTCTTGACGGGTGGCCATGTTATCATGACTATTAAATATCAAGCCATGGTCATGATGCTTTTGATCATCTGATCTGTTAAATGAGATGCTCACTGGAGCACACCATTTTGTGCTCCATAGAGGCAATCCAGCACCCTGAGCTATGGCTCACTTAGCTGTCCTCTTATAGACAGCCATTGTTTTTCCTAGGGAATTTTAAAGAATATAACTTGAACCTATGCATTTTGTTTCTTCATTGTTTTAGTGCCGCAGAGTGATCAATCAAGATTTGAGCACTTTAATCTTACAAAGAGAATATGGTCATTGGTTTCATTCACATCAAAGTTTCCATATGCAGGAAATTCATGATGTTTTGAATTTTTCTGGCAATGATGATGATTATGATGACTTTGGGATTTTCTCTGTAAAGTTTTCAACTGATGGGCGAGAGCTTGTAGCTGCAAGTAGTGATAATTCAATATATATTTATGATCTTGAAGCAAATAGTTGCAGCCTCCGAGTTCTGGCACATAAGGTATCATACGATTCATCATACGTAGTATATTGATTTTTTGAAACTTAGAATGTGTTGTTTCTTGGGAATTTATTAAGTAGGTTTGAGTTACATCTAGACAATCTGTAAGCGACTTTCCTCTTGTATTACTTCCTCTCAGAGTTTTTAGTTTATAGACAGAAATGCACTATAAATTGTCTATCTGATTCCTTTGCAACCAAAAACGCAAACCATTGCCTACCTATTGACTGATAGATCTATTGTGCATTGCAAAAGACAATATCTTGTTTTGTTCTCAATTTTAATTTGTTAGAAAAATTATTCATATGGCATATTCATCAGTCCATATTTTAGAGTAAGAAAGCAGCAAGCCAAGTCTGTTGCTTTTCGTACATGGGTTCAAGTGAAGTTTACACTAAAATCATACAGTTGCATCATTATTTCTCTTACCTGCACAAAAGTTGATGTTTCCCTTTCTTTTTCGTACTGTCTTTTCTCCCCTTCTCTATCATTTCCCTTCTTTGAATGCAGGGTAGGTCTATATTCAGTGAACTTTTACATGGAACATCTGTGAACCTATTTCTTGGCAAGAGTCATTAAAATGCAATTGTTAAATTTTTGCAACTTACTCTCAAGCAGGGCTTAGTGTTTTTGGATATGTCACATGATCTTATGTTTGTTTCTCATGCAGTCTGATGTTAACACGGTTTGTTTTGCGGATGAAGCTGGCCATCTCTTATATTCTGGAAGTGATGATAACCTCTGTAAGGTAAAAGCTATCCATTTGACTTTGAAGATTTATGTCATCATGTTCCAAAGTGCTACACGATATTCTTTCTGGTTTAACCAGTTTGCAGCTGCCTCACTGTAGGTTGAGCAGAATTTTTATTACTGGTGCCTTGGTAGCTACTGTATGCTACTACAATTGTCAATTTGTCTCAAGCCATATAAGGCTAACCAGAAACTAAGCCATTTTGAATAAATAATGATGCCTTTTCAAGACTGCAGAAATTTAACTTGGCACTAATTTTGCATCTCTTAATTGGTATTTTTTTTTAATAAAGGAATTTTCACTAATCTTCTATTTTAACTTGTACAGGTGTGGGATAGGCGATGCTTTATCTCAAAAGGGAAAGCAGCAAGGGTCTTGATGGGACATCTAGAAGGCATTACATTCATAGATAGTCGTGGAGATGGGCTTTACTTTATTTCTAATGGAAAGGATCAGACTACCAAACTATGGGATATACGAAAGATGTTAAGATTAGTAAGATTATTGTTTCCTCCCTACCAAACTATGGGATATACGAAAGATGTCTTCTAACGCCAAAGATTAGTAAGATTATTGTTTCCTCTCCCCTTCCCCCAACACAAACTTGCACACACATCCCCTAGATTTTTGCTTACATGTTCTTTAATTGCTTCATGTCTTTCCTCTGTGTCTATATTACTATGCTATATTTTTAAACTGTTCTGGTTAGGAGTTGATTGTTTCAAATTCTTATTCCATGTGACAAACTTGTAGTTAATACTTTTGGTTGATGGTGAAGCTTCAGTGGAGCCAAGTAGAGGTTCAAACTGATCGATGTTAACAATTTTGGAGTTGCATGACTTTTTCAATTTATCGTATACGGGTTGGATTGTTAACAGGCAACTGCAATAGCAATTTTCTATTTTGGTTTTGCAGCTTAACAAAAACCTGAAAAAAATGAAATCTAGTTTGAAATTAGGATAGAAGCTGTTTACTCTTACGATATGTCATCTCTAGTGCGTAGCATCCTCCAATTTGGCTTTGGAGGCCTTGTTCTACATATTTTTATAAAATTATTTTTTTAAGGAACAAACTTGTCAGAAGATTGGATTGTCAATAAAAGCAAATGGACTTTTGATTATGAATTAATATATTAAAGGTTTTGGGTGGGGGTGAGCATACATATTTCTAATTTACATTGCTTTATGCACCTAACTGCATTGCTTGAGCGTATTTTGAGTTTATTGTATGAAATGAATGAATTTTTAACCCACCCAGATTTTGGAAAGGATTGGAATTACTTGTACCTGAATTGATTGACGCTCTCCGGATATTAATTTTGCTACTGACTTGTCTTTTCAACCAGCACTCCAAAGTGTAGATATTCTGACTGGGATTACAGATGGATGGAGTGTCCACTGTTAGGATATTCAAGCTTTCAAACACACATCAATTTACTGGTTCGGCAACTTGCCTACTTCACGGAGCTACTGATTTGTATTAATGAAGCTCGAAAGCAATACAAACAACAAAACAAGGAGGAGAAAAAACTTCTCTACTCAACTCAACTCTCACTCTAAACTCTCTCTGTGTTTCTCTCTATTTCGTGGTATCTTCAGCTATCAATGACACTCTATTTATAGTTGAAGTGGGAGACAATCTTCTTCCTTTGGTCAACAATGGTGGGCAACAATTTCTTTGGTTAGGCACCTACCATTGACTCTTGCATTGCAATCACATGACTGCCACCTACTATTTGTGTCCATACATAACAATCTCCCACTTGGACACAAATGGTGCTAGATCTGTCTTTTAATCTTGAAGACCAACTGAAGCTTTACACAGCTTCGGTTTATCAAGAATAACTCCTTTGGTTAACATGTCAGCTGGATTTTTGCTTCCACAGATCTTTTCAAGTAACAGTTGTTCATCGTCGAGCAATTGCCGGATGAAGTGATATTTGATCTGTATGTGCTTTGTTCTGGAGTGAAATGCCGGATTCTTGGCAAGGAAGATTACACTCTGACTATCACTATACAAAGTACCCTTTCCATGCATCTTGTCCAATTCTTGTAGAAAACTCTGTAACCATACTAGCTCTTTTGCAGATTCTGAAACTGCAACATATTCAACTTCTGTTGTTGAAAGAGCAACTATCTTTTGCAAGGAAGAACTCTAAGAAACAGCAGTGCCTCTTAAAGTGTATATATAACTTGTAGTACTCTTTCTGCTATCAACATCTCCTGCTAGATCAGTATTTACAAAACCTTCAAGTTTCAAACCGCCAGCTGTGAAAGTAAGACATGTCTCCGATGAGCCTTTTAAGTACCTCATGATCCATTTCACTGCCTCCCAATGCTGCTTTCCAGGATTGCTCATATATCGGCTTACAACTCCCACTGCATGGGCAATATCTGGTCTAGTACAGACCATGGCATACATCAAGGAGCCGATAGCTGAGGCGTATGGGATCTGGTCCATGTATCCACGTTCTAGCTCAGTTTTTGGTGACTGGTCTTTACTGAGCTTGAAATGATTCCCCAGAGGTGTACATACTGGCTTAGCATTATCCATACTAAACCTGCTGAGAACCTTCTTGACATACTCTGCCTGTGAAAGCTTTAGTATGCCTTTGTCTTTGTCTCTGATGATTCTCATGCCAAGTATTTGTTTAGCAGCTCCCAGATCCTTCATTTCAAACTGTTTTGACAACTGTTGCTTTAGCTTGTCAATCTCTTCCATGCTGGAACCTGCAATTAACATATCATCCACATATAGCAGTAGAATGATATAGGAGTTGTCAAAATGTTTGACATAGCAACAATGATCAGCCTGACATTTTGTGTATCCCGTACTACTCATGAAGTTATCAAACTTCTTGTACCACTGTCTTGGAGCTTGCTTCAAACCATATAGACTCTTCTTTAGTTTGCAAACTTGACTCTCCTTTCCTGGTATTGCAAACCCCTCTGGTTGTTGCATGTAAATGTCTTCCTCCAATTCTCCATGAAGAAATGCTGTTTTTACATCTAATTGTTCAAGATGTAAATTTTCTGCAGCTACTATCCCCAGAACAACTCTGATTGTTGTAAGCTTCACAACTGGAGAAAATATCTCAGAATAGTCGATCCCCTTCTTTTGCTGAAACCCTTTTACAACAAGTCTTGCTTTGAACCGTTTGCTTCCGTCATGCTCGGTCTTTACTCTGTAAACCCACTTGTTTTGCAGGGCCTTCTTTCCTTCAGGCAGTTTGGTTAACTCCCAAGTCTTGTTCTTCAGCAATGACTCCATCTCATCCTTCATGGCTAACTCCCACTTGCTCGAGTTTCCATCTTGTAAGGATTCTTCATAATTTAATGGTTCACCACCATCGGTCAGCAAGATATAATTCAGTAGAAGTGTGAACCGTTGTGGAGGCTTTATAGTCCTTGAAGACCTGCGAACAGCTGGTTCACTTGGCTCTGCACTATCTTGTGTAGAAGTGGTGGGTACTGAAGTGCTTGAACTATCTTGTGTGGACTCTTGAGTGGTAACATCAGGAAGCCCTTCTAATTGTATGAATTCAGATTTCTGTGGACTCGTATCTGAATCAGTTATCTCTAGTTCTGTACTTGATTTGTCTTTGTACAAAACTTTCTCGTTGAAGATCACGTTCCTGCTTCTGATAATCTTCCTGTTCTGATCATCCCAGAACCGAAATCCAAATTCTTCATCTCCATAGCCAATAAAGAAACATTTCTTTGATTTGGCATCCAGCTTGTTGCGAGCATCAGAGTCTACATGCACATAGGAAACACACCCAAAGACTTTTAGGTGAGCAAGCTGTACTTCTTTTCCTCTCCAGACTTCCTCGGGCAGTCTGAACTCCAAAGGTACTGATGGTCCACGGTTGATCAAGTAAACTGCAGTATGAACTGCATCAGCCCAGAATGTTTGAGGTAGCCCAGAATGCAACCTCATGCTTCTAGCTCGTTCATTGATGGTCTTGTTCATCCGTTCAGCAATGTCATTCTGTTGTGGTGTGCCTGAAACTGTTTTTTTCATTCTGATACCGTTGATAGCACAATACTCCTTGAAACCTCCATCAATGTATTCTCCTCCATTATCAGATCGTAAGCATTTCAGCTTCAAACCTGATTCAGTCTCAACCATAGCCTTCCATTTCTTGAATGTGTCAAACACATCAGATTTATTTTTCAGAAAGTAGACCCATACCTTTCTGCTAAAGTCATCAATAAAAGTGACATAGT
>NW_011500693.1:76619-78107 GCF_000495115.2 Populus euphratica | reverse complement strand
AATATCCAAAATCAGTTCCATCAAATTTTTCAATTCCCGCAGCCTTTATTTCATCAGCCATTTTTAATCTTTCTCGGATTCGAATTTGCAAAATCTGACCTTACAGATGTGTCCGGAATGGCCAAAAATATTGGAAACGACATTGAGATCACCCAAATCGGACTTTGGATGGCTCAGATTTAAACAATCAAACTTTGGGATCACTGGACACTGCAGATGAAGCCACGTGTCAAGAGGAATAGTCGTTGCGTCACACTGGATCAAAACTCAGGATGCTGACGTGGATTGCAGGAAACGGACGAGAAAGACGTGACGTGCGTGAGGTGCGTGGGTAGTGCTGGTGGTGGCGCGTGCAGGCATGCAGGACGTTGGATTTTCGCCGGGTTTTCACCAGTGGATTCCTCTCGTCTTCCTCTTCACGATGGTATGTTCAAAAACATGTTTTGAGAACTTTGATTTTTGAGTTTGGATCAAACACCCTCTTTTTCAAGAACAAACTCTGATATCAGTTGTTAGGATATTCAAGCTTTCAAACACATCAATTTACGTGGTTCAGCGACTTGCCTACTCCACGGAGCTACTGGTTTGTATTAATCAAGCTCGAAAGCAATACAAACAACAAAACGAGGAGGAGAAAAAACTTCTCTACTCAACTCATCTCTCACTCTAAGCTCTCTCTGTGTTTTTATCTATTTTCATCATCGGTTGTAGGCCCATATTGCTTATGTGTCTGACACGTCATCATACCCACGCCATTATATTGAGTTTTGATCTGGTGTGTTGTAGACATTATTTCAGTTGACACTCGACTTCATCTGCACCATTCAGTGATCTAAAAGTTTGATTGATAAGATCTGAGCCATCCAAATTCTGATTTAGGTGATTTTAGTGTCGTTTCTAATGTTTCCAAACATAACTATAAAGCCCAATTCAGCAAATTCTAACTCTAAAGTTAGTGAAAATGGTAGATGAAATAAAAGCTATTGGAATTGAAAAATTTAATGGGATAGATTTTGGATATTGAAAAATACAAATCAAAGACTATCTATATAGGAAGAAGCTTCATCTTCCTTTGTTAGGGAGCAAACCAGAGAATATGCAAGAAGAAGATTGGCTAATTCTTAATATACAAGTTTTCAGTATTATCAAGCTATCCTTATTGAGAAGAGTTGCTCACAATGTTATAAAAGAAAAATCCACTACAAGATTAATGAAAGCCTTGTCTAGGATGTATGAGAAGCCCTTGGCAAATAATAAAGTGCACTTGATGAAAAAGTTGTTCAACCTGAAAATGACGAAAAGCATCTTTGTTACACAGCTTCTCAATAACTTTAATACCATCACAAATCAATTATCATCTGTTAAGATTGAGTTTAATGATGAGATTCATGCACTCATTTTGCTAGCTTCACTTCCAAGCAGTTGAGAAGGTATGAGAACAGCCGTAAGCAACTCAGCTGGAAAATCCAAATTAAAGTATGATGATAT
>NW_011500693.1:71283-75288 GCF_000495115.2 Populus euphratica | reverse complement strand
AGAAAGTTTTGTACAAAGACAGATCAAATACAAATAATCAAGTACAGAACCAGAGATAACTGATTCAGATACGAGTCCACAAAAATCTAAATTCATACGATTAGAAGGGCTTTTCGATGTTACCACTCAAGAGTCCTTACAAGAAAGTTCAAGTACATCAGTACCCACCACTACTACGCAAGACAATCCAGAGCCAAGTGAACCAGCTGTTCGCAGATCTTCAAGGACTATAAAACCTCCACGACGGTTCACACTTCTATTGAATTATATTTTGCTGACAGATGGTGGTGAACCATTAACTTATAAATAATCCTTGCAAGATGGAAACTCAAGCAAGTGGGAGTTAGCCATGAAGAATGAGATGGAGTCATTGTTGAAGAACAAGACTTGGGAGTTAACCACACTGCCTGAAGGATAGAAGGCTTTGCAAAACAAGTAGGTTTACAAAGTAAAGACTGAGCATGATGGCAGCAAACGGTTCAAGACAAGACTTGTTGTAAAAGAGTTTCGACAAAAGAAAGGGATCGACTATTCTGAGATATTTTCTCCAGTTGTGAAGCTTACAACAATCAAAGTGGTCCTGAGAATAGTAGCCACAAAAAAACCCCATGCAAAAACATTAAAGCATCCTCGTGATCAGTCATTAATTACTTACAGAGGTCATTCAATCTTGCGCACGCTCATTCGCTGTTACTTCTCTCCAGAATATAGGTACTGGTCAATTAAATTTGGCTTTGTTGCCTCAGTGCAGATACGTGTTTTAATTTTGAGCCATTAAAATTCATGTTCTCTGTCTTGAATTTCCCATGAGCCAGGCCTGATGTCAGTCAAAGGATTGACCCAAGGTGTTATTCTTCCTGTTTATCTGGATTTACTGTTCATATTACCCTAAAATTAGCTTAGCAGAAGCAGATAAATAACTTGGAGTCTTATTACCTAGTTGGCAGCTGTAAGTTTTCGATCGGTAACATGTTTTACTGTGTCAATATTTGGCGAAGTAAGATAAAATGTGTGTTGAAATTAGCTTCTAGGTGAAATGGGACTGGACCTATCGAATACACTGCCTGTTCAACAGTTTGTCAGATTTGGGACATTACTTTATCATCGTGATAATTTGTTTCTATGTTCTGATGATTGCAAGGGTTTCACCAATTTGATGATCACGTGTTGCAGCACCGGCCAGAAGTACATCTACACTGGATCTAGTGATTGTTCTGTTTATATTTATGATCTGGTATGTACTTGAATCAGCGCACTTCTTCAAAATCAACGTTGTATTCCTTTGCTAATGTTTTATTTCATAGGTGATGCAGCCAAATGAGGTAAGTTCGATATTGTTTGTAGGTGAGTGGAGCCCTAGTTGCAACACTTGATCATCATGAAGGTCTTGTAAGAGATTGTAATTGGCATCCTTTTTACCCTATGATCGTCAGCTCTTCATGGGACTGTGTCCTTGCCAGATGGGAATTTCCCGGCTGTGGATAAGCACCTGCTCCATCAAGATGAATGTCTACAGAGGTGGGTTCTCTAGGAATTCGATTACTCAAAAGTTGATTGATTGTTGCATACATGATTTTTGTTCTTTTCTCCATAGCATGTGATCTATTGCCTTGTGCTTGTAAGGGTGCCACACGAGGTCACTGCCATTAATAAAACGAAATGAAACGTGCTGTTGGTGAAGGTAAAGAGCATTAGGTTTATATGCGGCCTGTATATAAACCTAATTGTGGCAATGAGTTCAGCAGCTTCATAACATTGTTTCTGGTTACAAACTGCTGGGTGCTGCAGCCACCTTTCTATATTTAGCTAGCTCGTTACACTCTTGCAGCCTGCACATTCTGTAATCATACTTGCCCTTTTCCCCTTCAAATAAAGTCATAATCATGTAATGTTCGTCCATTTTCCTGCCTTGGAATGAAATGGAATAATAATACTTTTCATTCTTAAAAAACTTTGAAACTGTTCTTGAGGGCAATTCGAATTCTCATTGAAATTTATGAAAAAATTCAGCTCAAAATGCTAGCATAAATGAAGAGTTTTTGTTAGAGGTGAAAATAAGCTAACGCAGGGCTGATCATCATAAAGAAATCTACCTTATATTAAATAAAATAGAGGCATATTTTTATATATCATTATAAATTGATATAAATTAAAAAAAAAAACAAATCATATGATATAAATATTTTTTTAATTTATAATGATGTTATATTTTTCATTTAAAAAATCATGTGTATATATATAAAAACATATTTAATAATTTTTTTTGTTATGAAAAACACTATGTTGATCGCTTATATAATTTTTTTTAAAAAAAAATTATTTATATATAAAATTATTATTTTTAAAATTATATTATATATATATATGTAAATGGTGGTGCGGGGGAAATCACTGTTGCCCCACACTCAAAAGCAGATTATTATTGTAATTTATAGGTGTTTTTTTTGTTTTTTTTTCTAACTTTCTCATTTTTTTTTTCAAAATTACTTCTTTTTTTTTTTAACTTTCATTTGTTTTTTTTTAAATTATTTTTGTTGATTTTATTGTATAAATATTAAGCTAGTTAAAAAATTCACTTTGTAATTTTTTTTAAATACTCTAAATTTTTATGGTGTTTTTTTATATAGTTTTTTTATTTTATTTTTAAAAATTATATTTGTTGATTTTTATTTTTAAATATTGAGCTGATTGAGAATTTAATTTTATAATTTTTTTTAAAACGTTATTGATTGTTACAATGTTTCTATACATGGTTTTTTTTATATTTTTTTATTTTTTAATGTTAAGCTGGTTAAAAATTACAGTTGTAATATGTAAAAAAAGCACTATACCTTTCCTCGCAAATTATTGTGGATTGCAATAGTATTTTGTTCCATGTGATTTGTTTTTGTTTTGTTATATTTTTTTTAAATTATCTTTATCAATTTTATTTTTTAAATATTAAACTGGTTAAAAATTATAATTACAAGTAAATACAAGTTTTTCTTTATAAAACATAATGGATTGATATAGTTTTTCCTCACATGGTTTTTTTCTAGTTTTTTTTTTACTTTATTTTTTGTAATATTTTTTTCAAAATTATCTTCATTAATTTTATTTTATTTTTAATATTGAGTTAATTAGAATTTAACTTTGTAATAAAATTTAATAATGTGAGAAAAATACTGTAATTTTTTTTACAAAACATTGTGGATTGCTAAAATAGCTCTCCATATGGTTTTTTTTATATATATTTCAAAATTATCCTTGTCAATTTTATATTTTTAATATTGAACTGTTTGAGAATTATAATTACAAGTCATTACAAATAAAGCTAAATCATATGGGGAAGCTTGTACCTTTCATTACAAAACATTATGAATTACTATAATGTTTTGAATATTTTTTTTATTATTTTTTTCTAAAATTATCTCCGTTGATTTTTTTTTTAATATTAAGCTGATTAAGAACTTAACTTTATAATTTAAAAAAAAAAACACTGTGAATTGTTGCTGTGTTTTTTCATATGATTTTTTCTAAAATTATCTTTGTTATTTTTTTTAATATTAAGTTGGTTAATAATTATAATTATAATAAAGCTAAATTATATAAGGAAAGCGTTATAGTTTTTCTTATAAAACATTGTGAATTGCTATAATATTTTTTTATTTTATTTTATCGAGGAAAGCACTGTAATTTTCATCACAAAACATTGTCAATTGCTACAAAAATGTTTTCTCATAAATTTTTATCTTTGTTAGTTTTTTTAATATTAAGTTAGTAGAGAATTTAACTTTGTAATTTTTTTTGTTTTTTATTAATAAAAAAATTAAATCATGTGACTCGAAAAATACTATAAATTATTTTGTTTAGTCTCTAAATTTTTTATCACCAATATAATTTTTTTTATTATGAAATATTTGTTTTATTATTTATTTAATACTAATTTAGAATTATAATACTATTAAATATATTTATTTTATAACCACACGATATTATTAAATATATTTATTTTATAAGCTCACA
>NW_011500693.1:31638-71053 GCF_000495115.2 Populus euphratica | reverse complement strand
GCCGATAATCCTTCCACAATTCTCCAATTTTAGCCTCACACGCACACGGTGGTTTCAGTCGGTTCCAATTTCCAAGACGACGGCAACACCAAAAAAAGAAAAGTAAGAGAAGATGGCATCAGCGACAACAAGAGTGATATTTAGGGTAGTGGTGGGGATTCTAGCCATCCTCGTTCTCTTCTACGTGGGTCGTCCTCTCTACTGGAAAATCTCCGCTACTGTTCAAGAGATCCGCGAGAACAAACGCACCGTCAAACAAGGTCTGTCTGTCTGTCTGCATCATCATCATCTCCTTCATCTAATCATTTTTTAGATTCCGAATCTGAATGAATTGTGTTGTTATTATTTTTCACAGGCATTTCTCAGATTGTCTTCGAAGCCCAGAAATCAGTTGGCTGGTTTCACGATGAGTCTGGTTCTGGAGCCCGCCAGAATCGGCGAGTCAGGTCGCTCTTTTAATTTTTAAACCCTTTTCAGTCAGGTCGCTCTTTTAATTTTTAAACCCCTTTCTTTTATTTTATTTTTTAATTAGTGCTTAATAAATCATTATTACTATTATTATTATTATCATGTGTAAGATCTGCTTCTTTGGTGTACTGTAATGGTTGGCGAAGGGTTCTATTGAAATGATAAAAGAGTAACTGAAGTAATTAGAAATAAATACATCAATAAAATTATCAGTGCTTGCTTTTGCTTGATTTAAGGTTAATTGCATTGATGATACTTGAATTTGATTAATTGTAATTTATTGCTAATATTTGTCAGAACTCTTCAGATACACCCATTTATTTATAGATATCATCTCTAGCACTTAGGCTTGCTTGATTCATTCATTAATCCACAACATTGCTGCCTGCAAATGCTAGAATGATCTTTGGAGCATTGCTTTGCTTTTTGTTGAGTGAGAGAAAATAGCATCGGTCAGCGCGGGTCTACTTGGTTAATTTGGTCTGAGTCGACTTGGTTAACTTAGTGGCGTACAGAGCTGGGTTTTACTTCGAACTGTTTTATTATTATTATCATCAAAACAAAATCATTTTGATACAACAAAAATCTTTGAAATAATGTTGCTAAGGGATTCTTTTTTAAAAATAAATAAAAAGAGCATAACTTGGGTTGCCTCGCATCGCTGTGATGGATTTTTTGGGCTGAGTTGATCTTGGTTGGGTCTTATAACTCAAGGAAACAGACTTGCTTCAGATGCATCTTCCATGCACAAAAACATGGATTCATTCGGATTTTGACAATCAAAATGCGCAGATTAACTTTCTTCCCCTTCTGGTATGAGAAAGTAAGTTGGTAAATACAAAATTTTACCATCTTACAAATACAATTGCTTTTATATGATGTGTTGGGGAACATTGTATTTCTCAAAAATTTAAAATTTATTTTTATTGAAAATTTATTTTTAAAAAAATATTATTTTATTATATTTCTAAATAGAAAGTAATTTATTATGGAATTCTAGAATACAATCCTAATCATGCAATCCAATCCTGATATTAGAAAGCTGACAAGCTATATGTCCTTTCCCGCTGGCCATTCATCATGCTTGCGAAGGAAACATTAAAAAGAGGCAGCCATTTACATTTTCTTTTAACCAAACAAAAAATAAAACGCCGATAATCCTTCCACAATTCTCCAATTTTAGCCTCACACGCACACGGTGGTTTCAGTCGGTTCCAATTTCCAAGACGACGGCAACACCAAAAAAAGAAAAGTAAGAGAAGATGGCATCAGCGACAACAAGAGTGATATTTAGGGTAGTGGTGGGGATTCTAGCCATCCTCGTTCTCTTCTACGTGGGTCGTCCTCTCTACTGGAAAATCTCCGCTACTGTTCAAGAGATCCGCGAGAACAAACGCACCGTCAAACAAGGTCTGTCTGTCTGTCTGCATCATCATCATCTCCTTCATCTAATCATTTTTTAGATTCCGAATCTGAATGAATTGTGTTGTTATTATTTTTCACAGGCATTTCTCAGATTGTCTTCGAAGCCCAGAAATCAGTTGGCTGGTTTCACGATGAGTCTGGTTCTGGAGCCCGCCAGAATCGGCGAGTCAGGTCGCTCTTTTAATTTTTAAACCCCTTTCTTTTATTTTATTTTTTAATTAGTGCTTAATAAATCATTATTACTATTATTATTATTATCATGTGTAAGATCTGCTTCTTTGGTGTACTGTAATGGTTGGCGAAGGGTTCTATTGAAATGATAAAAGAGTAACTGAAGTAATTAGAAATAAATACATCAATAAAATTATCAGTGCTTGCTTTTGCTTGATTTAAGGTTAATTGCATTGATGATACTTGAATTTGATTAATTGTAATTTATTGCTAATATTTGTCAGAACTCTTCAGATACACCCATTTATTTATAGATATCATCTTTAGCACTTAGGCTTGCTTGATTCATTCATTAATCCACAACATTGCTGCCTGCAAATGCTAGAATGATCTTTGGAGCATTGCTTTGCTTTTTGTTGAGTGAGAGAAAATAGCATCGGTCAGCCCGGGTCTACTTGGTTAATTTGGTCTGAGTCTACTTGGTTAACTTGGTGATGTATCAGAGCTAGGTTTTACTTCAAAATGTTTTTTTTTTTTTATTATTATTATCAAAACAAAATCATTTCGGTATAAAAAAATCTTTGAATAATGTTGCCAAGGGAATATTTTTTTAAAAAAAGCATAACTTGGGTTACCTCGCATCGATAGCTAATCTATCAACCCGTGTCGGATTTTCTGGGCTGAGTTGATCTTGGTTGGGTCTTATAACTCTAGAAAACAGACTTGCTTCAGATGCATCTTCCATGCACAAAAACATGGATTCGTTCAGATTAACTTTCTTCCCCTTCTGGTATGAGAAAGTAAGTTGGTAAATACAAAATTTTACCATCCTCCATATACAAGTGCTTTTACATAACGTGTTTGGGAACACAGTTTAAATTGTATTTTTAAAAAGTTAAAAATTTATTTTTTATGTTGATATTAAAAATAATTTTTAAAAAATAAAAAAAATATTATTTTAATATATTTTTAAATAGAAAGTATTTTATTATTACTATACTCCCAAATAGCTCGTAATATATATTATGAATTCAGACAGGTGTCCATCAGTCGTCATTATATCAATGAATTCTCAATCATATTCTTTATTCAACAAAACTAGTAAGTAGTAATTTTAATATATTTACAACTTATCAATCAAGAGGTCTTCTGCCCATGTTGATATGGTAGGTTCTACAAAACTGAAGATTCTTACTTATCCTCCGCAGTATATTCTATATTTAATTTAATACATGATGATATTATTATGAAGTTTATGTATTATAAATGAAAGTTTTAAATTTGTTGTCAAATTAGCTTCAAGTTCTTCGATGCAATAACTAATAAAAACATCAAAGATCATTTGAATAATACAGGATTAACAATAAAAGATTATGGCCAAAATAATTACCAGGAACCATGAAGACCAGCGCCGTGGCACGGATCCTCGGCTACTAGCCCTGAGATCCTTAAAGACGCATAACAGACAAGAGTACGCCATGCTTAGACGATCCATTACACCAACGATAGAATTGTCTCGAATCTCAATTTGCCCGACCGACAACCCAATTAATCAAAGAAGAGGAATGCTAGTTGACACGGCTTGGGATATATCAGATCAAAATTACTGGGGCACTAGGTTTTGGTCGGAAGGTTATGTGCAGTTGCAATTCTGAATCCAATCATATCGACAAGTTAGGGGCCTAATAAATCTGATTTGACCAAGGAGATGATATCTCGAGCTGGCCTTGATGAACATGCCAAAGCGGATCTAATCTCAAGTTAACCTCTAGTTATGAGTTGGTTTGAAAGGAGAAATTTATAGAGCAAGAATATTTCAATTTTTTCCCAAGATCAAGGATCGGTGCCTGTCCCCTCGGCTTCGGAGACATCCATTGACAGAAAAAGTGGTATTGATCACTCTAGGTGATTTGGTAGATATATTTATAGAATAGATAGATAAGATCAAATTCAAAAAAATAGATATAAGTTATGATCATAGTTGAGTTGAGATAAAATCTATCAAAACTTTCTATAATCTCTGTTTTTTTTTTTTTTGAAGTTAACATTAGTCGAGTTTGAGTTATTGCGTTTCGAAAATATGTTTAAAAAATTTGGAATTTATTAAAAAACTAAATAAAATGGGTACGTACACCACATCTGTTTCCCATCACATCCTCAATTAATTAACATTCAAACTGGAAGTACTAACATACGATGATTACACCTATCTATGGCAATGAATGGCCAGTAGCATTCGAAGGAACATACATACAATCGAAGAATCTGTGGGTCCGATTGGACGATACACGCATGCTACCATGTTGTGCCAAGATCCCTCAAGACTTTCAGCCAAGCAGATCAATTATTTTAAGTACTTTATGGAGACAATATGATAGAGTTGTCTCAGATCTTAATTAATTTGCCCCACCGACAACCCAGTTAATCGAAGAACAGGAGTGCTTATTGACACGGCTTGGGAGATGTCAGAACAAGATTATTGGATTTTTATATAGGAAGGTTCGCCTGCAGTTACAATTCTGAATTCACACTGAGAAGCTGATGGCCCGAATCTGACTTGACTGGGGAGATGATCTATGAGGGGGGGGCTGGACTTGATGAACACAATTAAGGATCGGGGACTGTCTCTTCAGCTTCGGAGACATCCTCTAACATGGAGTGGTAGTCAGTACACTCTGGTCGAGTATAATTTTTTTCAAGGTTCGAAGATAATGAATGCCCGGGAAGGGTGCAATGGAACAAATAATCGAAGACTATTAGTATAATAACTAGGGTTTGGCATAATTTTGACGGGTGTGCTGTTGTTCTTATTGCGATTGTTGGTATTTCGATCACTCTCGAACAGGGATTGTGAGGTATGTATGTTGAATTTTTAGTATAGATTGACAAATTAAGTTCAGGAAGAAATCCAGACGTAATGGGAAAACTAAGTCTCAATTGCTTACTAGTTTATAACTTCGACGAAAAGGTTATGTCTCTACTTCGTTATCATGTTTATTCAATGAATCTAAGTCAGAGCAGCAGAGGTACTACTTGTATGAATGTTATTAATTGTTTTTTAAAATATATTAAAATAATATTTTTTTATTTTTAAGATTTATATATTAAAATAATTTAAAAATATTTAAAAAATAAACTAGTTTTTAAAATAATAAATTTTAGCAAAACTCTATTTTAACCAATCTCAGTTACAAACTACGTCTGATTGGTGAGAAAAATATTAAACGGGTATTTGGTTTGGAGACGTGGTTAGGTTTTTTTTTTTTTTTGAGATTTACTTAAAAAATATATATATATATATTTATTTTTATAAAATATAATTTATAATTTAAAAAGATTATAATCTTGAAAAAAATGCCACCATATTTTCAAGCCATACACAAAAGAAGCCTATGTACGATATCGTGATAGTCTTTGATTGTTCAAAGGCAATGAATGGGCCAAATAGCATTGGAAGGACAAAAACAATCGAAGACTATATTCGCCACATGACAATTTACGAGCTAGACAAAAATTTCAATTTTGTTTTTTTAATGCATATAGTAAAAGAATGAAATATATATATATATAACAATGATTAAAAGGTACCGTGCAGTATTATTTTGCTAAGATTTATAATTTTTTAATTTGGTTCAATTGAATGGTGTTAGGAAGTGTTTAAGGGTGATGTACTTGAAAAATATTAAATTAAAATATTTTAAATTGTTTTAATGTGTTAATATAAAAAAATAAAATAAAAATTTATAAAAATTAATTTTATATATTCTTAAACAAAAATAACTTTTGAAAATTATAGCTAGAAGTGAGAAAAAATAAATTAAACTGAGAAAATAACAAAAAAAATAATTAAAAAACTGATCAGTGAAAAAACTAGTTAAATATATTAAAATTTTAAAAAACTGACAGGTTTGATTCGATTTTGATTTTACAAGTTTAGAATCAAAAAACCAAATAAAATTGAATTTAAGTTAAAAAACCAATTCAAATTAAAAAAGTCAAGTTAAATTAAAAAATCAAATCAAAGTAGAAAAAAGTTAAAATCAAGTTAAACTGAGCTAAATTAAAATACTAGACTAGTTTGAACTAATTTTTAACTTGGAAAATTAATGGAATCAAAACTAATGGGTATTGATTTTTCAAAATTTTAATTTAATTGTTTTTTAATAAAAAACAAACCTGATCGCATCTAACTACATTCTACCGGAACGTCAAATACATGGAGGAGTCCATCGAATAATGGGCCCGCATTCTATTTTAGTCTCCTATATATATATATATATATATGTATAGTCAATATTCTGGATTTAACGATGTTTGATTATAAGGCCTCCAGAGCCGTCAGTGAATCAAGTCCTGCGTGATGATTACGTTTCACCCACAATATAATAATCTCCATGCTCCCATCAATTATTCAAAGGACACCTCGCACATCGATTCACCTCAAAGCTTCTAGTTTTGGCTTCGAAGGTGCGTTTTCCTTGGCCCCAAGTTGCCCTCCATTAATGTGCATGCACGTGGTCCTCAGAGTCAATAATAATAATAATAATAATAGAAAATGCATAGATTTGGCCTAGTTTTTGTGAATCTAAGGAGAAATGTGTAATTATACTATGCAATTCAAAAAAAAAAAAATACTAAAGCATCCTTATCCAACGATGATAGTTTTTTATTATAGTTATATTTTTATTATTTTACCGTCCATAAAAAAAATAAAATTCATACAAATATCTTTAAATAAATAAATAATAACTATCACATTATATAAAAAAAACTAAAATACTCTTGAATTGAAAACAAATAATTTTTTTTAATTAAGGCTATAAATATCATTTTGTTTTTATAATAAAAAGTAATACAACTTTATTATATGATAAATATTTTATTTATTTATTTATTTTTATTAACATCAGTATTTAGATTAGTTTATATACATTTTAATTAATTTTATAAATTTTAAAGTTAATAATTATATAAATTTTCAGTGGTTCTGAAATTTATAAAACTTGAATTGGTGATTTCTAATTAACAAACTTAAAATCTAATTAATTAAGTTACATTCATTAATAAATATTTTATAAAAATTTCATAATAATTACTACATTAAAGCCTTTATTTTTACTCTACCATATATATATATATATATATATATATATATAGAACACTTGGGTCATCACTTAATACATCCGATGTTACTAGTTCTTAATTTATTGTTAATTTCGCGGGACAAAAGGTGATTTCGAGGACTCTACAATTGTAAGTGTATTAATTAAACTCCGAATGCATTGAATCTATACATGAATTCAATTCTCAAGTTTTGGGAAAATGCTTTTGCTATAGGGACGCCATGTTGCATGATCACTGGTCAACACCATGAAAATCAGTAGCAGTATTGCACATGGATGGCTTCTTTTTTCTTTTTCTTTTTTTTTGTGCAACGATCAATTTTCCCTGTGATTAATGATTCAGACACTTTCAATTCAAGGAGGTCAAACTCATCAAAATGATTAGTGATCACTGAAGAAGTGAGTAATGGTTCAAACAATCTGGTTTAGATGAAAAATCTAACCCAACCATTTTTTCTTTTCAAGATTTTAGACCAAACTAAACTAAGTAAAAGAATCAAACCAGTTATTTTAGTTTAGTTCGGTTTTGTAATTAATTCAGATGATTCATAAATTATACCTGGAAAACAAATTAAGAAATTGATGCATCTTCCTTTTGTATAGAGTTAGCTCCATCAAGGTCCCACGAGTTTTTTTGAAAGACGAAAAGGAAAAATCAAACAATATCGAGATCATTTTCTTAAAGAGCTGGAAGATATCACCGCATTGTTTGCTTTTGTATTTGAAGCCATGTTTATACATATTTTAAAGGTGTGTTTAACTTGAATAAATATTAAATTGATATTTTTTTAATTATTTTGATATATAGCTATCAAAAATAAAGAAAAATAAAAAAAAATATTTAATAGATTTTGAAACAAAATCATACTTAAAAAACTCTACACCATAACATAAAATATACATTGTTAGTCTCATGGCTATAATGATGATTTAATGTTATTTTTCATTATATTTTGATGATAACATAAACATTGATTTGATATAATTTTAAAATATGCATATTGTATTAATAACTCATAATATATTCCATGAAGCTTTTAAATGTTATGTTATAATGCTTAGATGATATATAAAATACACACTCTTGTAATTATTTAAACAAGTTTATATCTTTCAAGAAATCATCAAACAGGTAAGGAAAAAAATCATGAAGGTTAAGAACGAAGAACTTATAAATATAATGGTTATCAACTTCACTGATCAAGTTTTTGTAATAATGTTTTTACCAATTAACACTCAACTTATTTAAAACACCTAATAATACTCACACAACTTAAACAAATAAAAAAACAATAAATGACCAAAATACAATAAATGGGACAAAATATGAACAATAGCGAAAACGGTCTAAATGTTTTGATCAATAGCCATACCATTTCTCAAACTGGTCTAGTTGTTTCTCAAATGACTAGTTAATTTCTTGAAAATTTCTAGAAACTCTTGGAATTCTTTAAAATGATTTGACCGAT
This sequence comes from Populus euphratica, assembly GCF_000495115.2. Taxonomy (NCBI): domain Eukaryota; kingdom Viridiplantae; phylum Streptophyta; class Magnoliopsida; order Malpighiales; family Salicaceae; genus Populus; species Populus euphratica. The sequence goes on along the minus strand of NW_011500693.1, from coordinate 62,397 downwards.
TCTAAAAAAGGATTTAATCGGTTCTTAAAATAGTTTAATCAATTCTACCAACTGATAGAAAACTATGTCTAACAGCAAGTTTCTTTTCTAAACCTATAAATAACCCTTTACTTGACCAAAACAAGGACGAAACTCCTAAGGAAAAAATCTAAATATACTTTCTCTTAAAAACAACTTATAGTCCTCATGTTTTATTTGTAATAAAAAAAACTTAATTGTTATTCCAAACAACTTTACTAAGAAAGTATATTGTGGAAAATTGAAGTGACACTTTAAATACTTGGAAAAGTCTCAAAGGGACTAAATTTTAAGTGATTTAATACTTGTCCTTCAACAAGTATTAGTAAAAGGTTTTCTAATCTTTAATCCTAAAAAAGATTAAAGATAATGGTTTACTCCTAAGCTTGTAAAAAGATTGGGTTTGATCTTGCGCTAGTAAAAGGATCATGTAACGATTTGGTTTTACCCGCTAAGTAGATCAATGTGTGATGGTGAAACTCTTGAACAAAAATTCAAGGAGGAGAGTAGGTGGTTTGTCGAATCTCTATAAATCTTGGTATATTCTTTCTAAACTCTAACTCTTTAATTATCCTATTTATTTTGTTAATTGCTTCCACATTTGCTTGAGTATTTAGAATTGTATGTTATTAGATAAAAAAAAATTAATTTTTAGTTTTACATTGCAAGCCTAATTCACCATCCTCTTATATGTATTGCTGTCTTAATCTTAGAACAACACATATAACATAGACAATGATTTGGTGAATCATTGTAATATATTGTGATGGTAATTGTTAAGAAATATCATCTTTGGAACTAAGGAGCTAAGCCCTTTTTTTTTTTTTTTTGTTACCAACCATAATTTAAAATGTGATTGGTCACATAAAGATTCATGAGTAGTGTTTGGAATTGTGATAGCAGTTGTTTTTTAAATTGTTTTTTAATTGGAAATGTTTTAAAATAATATTTTATTATTATTATTATTTCTTAAAATTTATTTTTGACAACAATACATCAAAATGTTCCAAAATTATAAAAAAAAAATAGTTTGAATAAAAAATTTAAAAATTTCTCAAAAGTTCCTTTTGAATGCAAAAACAGAGACACTTACGTACCACAATTTAAAATCCAATTGGTGACTAAACCGTTTGGAATTGTATTCCAAATAGCTTTTTAAAAAAATAATTTTTTTCTTTTGCTTAAAATTAATTTTTTTTTTATGTTTTTTGATTGTTTTGATACATTGATATGAAAAATATATATATTTTTAAAAATATTATTCTAATGCATTTTCAATTAAAAAATTATTTTAAAAAATAATTATTACCACACTCATAAACACCCCAAACATAAATAAACGTTAACCAATAAGAGTTAATGTAATTTTTAATCAAAAGAAATGTTGAATTTTTATGGAAGCTAGCTACGAGGTACTTAAGGATATATTAGGACATTATCACCCAAAAAAATAATTAATTGTCGGAATAGCACAAGATAAAAAAGTTTAAGTGAAATAGCAGATATCAAGGTTTAGAAACGTGACATTTGATACATGTTATATTTTAGAATCGCAACAACTCATATTATGGTTCATAACCGTGACATTAATGAAATGTTGTATTTCTAAACCATGACATTTTCAAAAAGACCGTTTTAAGAAAAAGCTGGACATTTGATAAAACAATTATACTGTAGTTAAAACAATCAGATCGTATTTGCTACTATATGGTTTTGGGTTATTTTTATGTTTTAAGCCTGAAAAAATTTATAAAATCATATTTTTTTGTTAATCTAAAATTTTATTTACTTTATAATGTTAAAGAGTTAAAATATTTACAATTTTATCAAAATTTAGATAGAGTTTCCTCTATATAGGAACTTGATTGATACTTAAAAGTATATTTTTATCAAGGTTTTATATCATCATTTTGCACTTAAAGTATCAATAACTCCTTAACTAAAACATGTTTTATAATAATATATCTAATAATATAAGATACCTTTAATTTATGGTAAATGTTCATTTTAAATGCAGGTCTATCACATAAATGAAAGGATTGATTGATGAATTTAAGAACTGAAATTGAAAGGACAAAGAAATGGCCAAACTTAGAAAAGAGATGTCGGTGCATTCCAAACTGGAACATTGTTCGGTAATTGGGTCGTATTTGAAGCTGTAGATCTCAGATTTTGATCTACTTTATATGGATGGAAAGGTAAGACATAGGCCTACAACTTTCATATGGAGCCCAAGATCTAAAAAGGCCATTATCAAGTCCAAATTGTAGCAAAAACAAAGAAGCCCGAATCTGTCTTCCAGCCCGAGCACTGTTCGGTATTTTGGCCATATCTGGAGTTCTAGAAGTCCAAATGAGCTGAATGTTTTACACAAGAAAGATGAGACAATTACCTACAACTTTCATGTTTACAACTGGCTCCAATTTTGACGTTATCAATAACGTTTTGGGCAGACAAGAGAAGATAAGGATTGTCACCAAGTCAAAAGTTGGTCACCCACTTATCAATTAGTCATCAAATCAATAGTTCCCATTTTTGGCCTATAAAAGGAGGCATTTGCCATGCATTTAGGCATCTTGGTGTCCAGATCAAGATCATGCTCTTCCTTTCTCTCTTTGTATTTTTTATGCTTTGTTTTCATTAATATTAAGTTTATGCCTTTCATTTCCTTTCCTTTACTTAGTTAACTTTTATGTTCTTATTTTGTTTATCTATTTTTCTTTCTTTCATTATGTCTAGCTAAGTTAGTTATGTCAAGGTGAAAAGGTTACACTAATGGTGTGAGAATAAGTATAATGTAAACTTAATATGGACTTTAATGTTTGATACTAACATGTTTTGTATTTGTTATCTTGTTCACTCTTTAATACTTTGCTTGTTAAATGACTAATCTTGATTTATGTTGTATGACACTTGGTACAACAAATGCTTGGCACTTTCGTAGCCCATAATGTATGGTATAACCGACACTTGAGCTATGAAAGGAACTTGATTTGTTGTTAACATAAGTTATAATCATGAATGCTTGACGAGATTTACAAGTACTAGCATTAATTGAATAAGATGACTAATGTAATCATGTTAACAATTTATAATCTAGTAATAGGTAATATTAATTAGTTGGAACCTATTGCTCGTACCAAAATGTTAGAGTTTAAGGATCAATTTTAATGAAGAAAAGCAACATTTCTATTATATTGGGATTTAAACAAAAAAAGATAATTTGTTAAAACTTTTGGTAGAATGACATAATTTCATAAAGCATTTGGAAAATAACACAATTTGAACACAATCATGTTTTTCAATATTGATTCTATAGAAAACCACTATTGAAAATAGTGGTTAAACACAACTATGTTTTCTAATATCAATCATGTACCTAATTATTATTGAGAATAACATTATTTGTAGTAATGTTTCTCCTCCCTCTTAAAAATAATTAACATTATCAAAAGTTAACTCAAGATTTTATAAAAATTCAATAACTAAAATTAAGATTCAATATCCAATTACTAAAGAGATAAGGTGATATGACAAGATAAAGAAATAAATGAAAAGAAAATATAAAAAGAAAAAATAGATCATCAAAGATACATAAAGGATATGTTTTTAACATACTCAGTACTGTTAGAAAGATCTTAACAAAATATTTTTAATTATATCTCAGAAGACTATTAAACAAGGTCATAATTAATTCCAAATAAAACCTTAAGATATTAGAACCATAATTTGATGGTCTTTCAATGTATGATTAGAATCATTTTGTCAAGATCTTTTTAACGACACTAAATATGTTGAAAATAAAAATCCAATATATTCTTAAAAACCTTTTTTTTTCTTAGGTATTAGGATTTGAATTTTATTTCTTGACTATTAAATTTTCATAAAAACTTGAATTGATTTTTATAGTTGTTAATTAATTTTATTTAGAACTTACTTTTAAAATAACTGTTTTTTTTTAATAGCAGGTGGGTTCAAATCATGTTATATTTTCTGAAACATCATACCTCACAATACCCAAACATTCACTTTTTTATTTTTAGATAAAAATCATATTATATTATTTGTTTTTATTCATACCTTTCCCTCTCCATTGTCACCAAACCACACGGTCAAAGTTTATTGTTTTTTTAACAAAACCCTAGAGTGTTTTGAATACTCATCGAGACGTATTCTCCACTCCCAAATTCTCAAACTAATGAGATAGAAGTGTCCAACACCACAAGCAGCACGACACGACAGACCCTTCTCATGCACAGCAGCAGCTCGCACCAAACCCTTATTGCACAACGATCGTGCCCTCTCTTTTCTGTCTGGCCACAGGTTTAGTCAATAACAGCGACAATTTCCTAGCACAAAATGCTCATCAATGGTAATGGTATCCCATCATTTTATTTATTTATTTAATTTCGATTATGGACCAAAAGCCTTCTCCGAATTCTTAATGGAAATGTTTTATTTAGAGAGTGAGTTCTTGTAGGCCCACTTTTGTTTACTATTATAAATTTATACAGTGATTTTTCCAAAGAAAAATTATTTTCCTTGAAGCACAAGGAATTGAACACGTGCTCTCAAAAGGGGCTAGGTCACTTGTGTCTTGCTATAATTGGTTTCCGAGGAGGATAGTCTAGGACCAATTACTTGCTTAATACGCTCTTCAGCACTATTTTAGTGGATGTTAACTAGCAAGTACAATGTGTTTGATATGACGATCTTGTTTTTGATTTTTTAAAAATTAGATTTAAATTAATTATTTATAGATTTATATCATTTTAATTAAAATATAGTAATATTAAAAATTAATTTTAAAAAAATATTATTTTAATATATTTTCAAATAAAAATTATTTTAAAAAATAACCCCACCAAACTCTCTACAAAAAGGCGAATACTACTCATAACTCGATGAAGTGTCCCGTAACTCCATTATTAAGGATAATAAGTGAGGTTTGACCAAGACGAACAACTTGTACCAGTGGTAGAAAGCAAAGCTCCTTTTAGTACACACACCACAACAAAAACAAATATTTTTGTTTCCAAAATCTTCTGATCTCCCCTTTTGATCCCCTTTTAAACACTCTACTTATCCACGAGATGTTTTTAATCTTGGACTTTTTCACATTCCACCATTGAGAAAAGGAGTGAGTGGGGCTTAATCTCAACCCAATAAAGCCAATATACTCATTTCAATGGCTGGGAAAATAGAATTTATCATGTTGGAGACCGCCTTTAAGCCAATAATTAATGGGAGGAATACGTTAATTAACATATAAATAATGGAGGGAACATTCGAATCAACTCTCGATGCTCTCATACGTCCCATTTTGAGCCTTAGAGTATTATTAATTAAACCCACTTCGTAATCTTTTTGTTTCTTAATTTCATTGTTCTTGACAGCAAAAGATTTCTGATTATACAGTCGATCGATCCTCTTATTTAACTTAATTATTATTATAAGAGGAGAGAATCTCTAATTTCAAGTTAAATATTCTGCATGCCCTTCCTATTCTTCTAGACGTGGTGGTGGGCAAGATTCTCAGTCCTTCCAGGCATGGCTGAGTAGATAATTTAATTTACTTTCTTAGTTCTTTTTTTTTTTGTGTTCTTGAAGTCTGAATCTGTTCTTGTAATTAGAGCAAGAACAATATATAATCTTTGAATTCATCACTCTTTGATTGGCCGACAAGAGTGAGGTATACGGATCATTCGGCGATCATAATTTACAATTCGTGCAATCATCCTATCGGACACAGAAAACAAATTATTTTAATTTATCCTAAATGGGCATTAAGAACATATATTAATTTATTTATTTTTGGATACTTTAATACGTATGTGACTTTCCCTCCATGAGAACAATCAAAGGGCCGTTCCAGTCTCTTCAGCTCCAACCGCCAAAACCGAAAAAACAAAACGGACAATCCACGTGGGAAACGCATAACAAAACGACATGCCTACGTAGGAGCGCACAAAGTCTTCGGATTGCCGGTCGATGTCAGGATTTTTGCTGAGGTGTTCTGGACATGGGCCCCACATACTCAAGCATCGCCTTGTCAAGTTAGAGTACGCGTCTCCTGTGGACAACGTGGCATAATGAATCCTGGGACTTTTAATGGAGGCCCCACGCCTACTTTTCTCGGATTGCATCATAAAAACAAAGAAATAAAGATTATTTATTACCCATCAAGGTCAGTTCTTGTCTTTTCCTTGTGTTAGAAAAAAAAAAAAGAAGAAGATTGTGACAGGACAGAAATAATTTTTTTTCCTTACTTTGTTATTTAAAAGAGAAAGCAATCAATTCAAAGTGTTGATTTATCTATTTTTTAATATGTCAACTTGTTAAATGCTTTTACTAATAGTTTTTTTCATTAAAAATGTTTTTTAAATATTTTTTTAGATAAAAAACATCTAATTTAATTCATAATTATACTTGTTATTAATAAAATAACAAGTATAATTATGAATATGCTGTCTTATTAATAAAATAACTAAAACAGACTAATTTTATATAGTTATTTTTAATTGTTTGTCAGCTTATGTTTGTTTTTCTGTAGATAGATGGTCAATTCAAAACTCAATCTGAAAAATTAACAATGCATCGCTTCATTTTTTTTTTTTATTTTTTTCTCTTTTTTTTTTAATATAGCTACGTAGTTGATCTGCCAACCTACGGACCTTGATCTACGTAGAACTCTAAAATATATAATAAATAATTGTTACAAATTGTTGATTATTATAAACAAATATAATTGTGTACATGTTCCCTTAAAGTGTGAATGGTCAAATTAAATCCAGCCTTGACCCATTCACCAAGCCATAACGCGGCCGCATTCAAGGCCAACGAGATGGCGCACCCACAGCTGAATTTGTCAGGATCAAAGAAAATTATAAAATATTGAACCACAAAAAATAAAAATCACAAGTCAAAGCACACCTTACACCAAAAGAATTCCGATCATGCTAGCTCATTGACGATATCAGGGCATTCCGATCATGCTAGCTCATTGACGATATATCAGTATCTATTTTTTATTTGGTTTGGTTTTTATTAAAAAAAATAATTAAATTTTTTTGTTTGGTTTGATTTTTATAAAAAAAAATAATTAAATTGAAAAAAAAACAAAAAAAAACCCGAAACCAAACTGAAACCGACCAGTTTCGATTCGGTTTGAAAAAAAACCCGAAACCGAACCGAAACCAAGTTAAACCGACCGATTTAGATTCGGTTTGGTTCGGTTTTTTAGGGGAAAAACCGGTTCAAATCGGTTTGGCTCGGTTTTTCCGGTTTGGCTTGGTTTTTCTCGGTTTTGGCTCGTTTTTAGCTCGATTTTTTTCGGTTTCGGTTCGGTTCAGTTTGATTTTTTAGTTTTTGGGTTATAAAACCAAAACCGAACCGAACCAGCTGGGTTTTTCAAAATTTTAATCGGTTTAATCGGTTTTTTTTCGGTTCGGTTTTTTCAGTTATTTTTTTTTCGAGTTTTCTCAATTTAATCGGTTTTTCGGTTTTTTTCTCACCCCTGCAATATATATAGAAATGTTTTTGCGGCATGATTATCTTGCCCACAACAGTGCATTCACACCCTTTCTGCGCTAGCTTTTACCATCCCATGGTGGATTCGCAGTGGCTCAATGGAGTTCCACAGCTACTTCCGGTCTCGCTAAAAAGACTTACGAGGTACATTCTATCACCTAGCGCTGCAGTTTTTTCATGCCAAGAGAACAGTGATTTATTTACTTGAAACCTTTTCTTTTCTTTTACCTTGATCTACACCGCTAAATCCAAGATTAACCGTGAAATTTAGACATGACCAGTGGTTTTTTTCTTTCCTGGAAATGAGAGAATTCAATTACAGCAACAGTATTGTCTCGGCAATATAAATAAAACTTGAATTATGAACATTTTTGGCCCTCGAATTATGTCTGCCAGCCCTTTCTTGGAAATAATAATAATAAAAAATTATTCTTGATTTAGAGAGAGAGAGAGCGAGGTAAAGGTAAAATCAGTGAAAAGTCATGTCAAGATATATATAATCATACAAAATCATGAATAGAACATTAGCAGTGATCTCACATGGTAAGAAAAGATGACATAATTAATTTGACTCGCCCCATGATAGCTAGCTACTACATGTATGGAATTTGACTCTTCCATATTTTGGTGCTGATACTCTTATCTTCTTCTTTCTTTTTTTAATAATCTCTTGTGATGGAAAAAGGTCCAAGAATCTATTATAGTACTGGTAATGAAGACATAATTGCATCTTCTTTGTCTCTTCTCTTGCTGCTGCTCACAGAAATTAGTCTTGTCAATGCTTTTTCACATGTGAATCTCACCTTTAAAACCATTTCAGAGACCAATTAGCTAAACCTTCAAGTCCTTGTCTCCCTGCTGTGTGCTCTCACCTCTTTTGTTTTACGGCCTCCATTATATTCAGTAAGAGTACTGTGCCTTTTTGCTATCATGTTTTCATGTATTTGTTTTTCTTGTTTTAAGGTATGGAATGGATGTAACAGTTTGTATTTTCTGTAGTTTTTGGAAGGAAGAGACTTTGAGGATTGTGATTGAAACAGAGAAAAAATGTTGCGGAGATATCTTTTGGCAGTTTTAGTGTTGATTAATGTTCTTGAACTTGCTAGAGCTAGTCTGTGCACTGATGGGGGAAAGCCACATCGGATTCTTTTGGATACAGATGTTGATACTGATGATTTCTTCGCTCTTTTGTACCTCTTGAAGCTTAACAGATCAGAATTTGAATTGGAGGTGAGTCCTTTTGCTTTTCTTGTATCTGTTGTACATTCATTTTCCAGCTTTTGGATCTGTTGCATAAAAGTTAAGCTGCATATGATCAATGGAAATATTGTTAGCTCAGGGTTGAGTTTTGCCTTGATTCTAGAATCATTAAATAGTTTTCGTCTCTCTTTGATCACATCAGAATTATTAGATAGTTGGATCAGAGAAATCTTTTCATTCTCTGAAATGGCCAAGTATTCGAAGCACCTTTTTATCCTAAATAGAGCTCATCTGGATGCTTAAAATATGACTCTAGAGCTTAGTTTCCTGGAATTACAACAGAATTATTATATATATTTTAGTTACAAAGCAGTTTCTGATATCTTCGACAAGGCCTGCATTTATCCCTTTTTAAGATTTTTTGCCTTCTCCAAGATATATCTATGTTCATGAACACTAGATAACATTGGCAGTTATTGCCTTAGTCCAGGCAGTCACTATCAACACAAATGCATGGACTGATGCAGGGCATGCTGTGAACCAAATCTATGACATTCTTTACATGATGGGTCGTGACGATTTATCTGTTGGAATGGGAGGTGAGGGTGGAATAAAAGAAGATGGTCACATACTTCCGGATGTTGGTGGTTATCTTCCTATAGTTGAACAGGTGCGTTCAACTACCCTCTTCTGCATTTAAAGATGGTATCCTTTTCTTTTGATAATGTTTTACTTTTATGACGATTTGATTAGCTAATACATGCTTAGGGAAGTCAACTTAAAGAAAATTTCATTGAGATATTCACTAATCTCTCGTTTTCTACGATTATGTTAATCGACATGGTACTGATGTCTAAGACTCCATATTAGGGAAATGCAACTGCAGGAGGTTGTAGATACAGACAAGCAATTCCTGTTGGTCTAGGAGGACGGCTAGATATTGATTCTAACTATGGCATAAGGAAAGCATTCCTGCCTCAGGTACAAATTTGGTTGAGCTGCTTGTAGTTTTCAACTGCAATTTAAGCAGATTATTCTCTTTCACACGCTCGCGCACTCTCACACACTGCATGCCCGTGTATTTTGTTTGGATTGATTATTCAGAACAATATGTTAAATCACTATCTAGCAGGTATGTGGTTTCTCCTTTTGTCAATAAGAATTTCCTGTGGAACTGAATCCACGAGCTTCGCATTTGTTGTATTTACAGTTGAATTTGGAGATCTGCTCTTTAACGTTCCTCCCAATAACATTATATTCATATATGTCACATACATTGTTCATGAACCAGGGCAGCAGGAAGTATTCTCCTCTTCAACAGCCTACTGCCCAGCAAGTGCTGATTGAAAAAGTATCTGCAGGTCCTATTACCATTTTCATAATAGGAGCTCATACAAATATTGGGATTTTTCTTATGAAGAATCCACATCTCAAGAAGAATATCCAGCATATATATGTGATGGGCGGTGGTGTGAGGTCAAAAAATCCAACTGGTTGTTGCCCCAATAATGCAAGTTCATCATGCCAACCAAGACAGTGTGGTAACCCTGGTAATCTGTTCACTGACTACACTAGCAACCCTTATGGTGAATTCAATATATTCGGCGATCCTTTTGCTGCATACCAGGTAAACCAAGAATAGACTTTGGATACTTCTAGATACAAAGAATGGCTGAATTAGACGATGACACATTTTCTTTTAATTCAGGTGTTTCATTCTGGAATTCCAGTCACCCTTGTGCCCCTTGATGCAACAAATACCATTCCAATAAATGAGAATTTCTTTAAGGCATTTGAGCAAAACCAGCACACGTACGAGGCACAATACTGCTTTCAGTCCTTGAAAATGGCTCGTGACACTTGGTTTGACGACCAATTCTATACTGTAATGCTTGTTTCAAGAACTTTTACCAATTGAAACCTTATATTAAATGTCATATATATCTTTTCGTGCAGCAAGGGAGAACTAAAACTTCTATGATTATATATATCTTTTGCAGAGCTATTTCATGTGGGACTCCTTTACGTCAGGTGTAGCGGTTTCTATCATGCGTACTTTGCATAACCAAAATGGAGAAAATGAATTTGCAGAAATGGAGTATATGAACATAACTGTGGTGACTTCAAATGAACCTTATGGGATAAATGATGGCTCGAATCCATTCTTTAATGACCGTAATGTTCCAAAGTTTAATCTAGTGAAAGGAGGAGTGCACAGTGGTCATGTTCAGACTGGTCTTCGAGATCCATTTTGCATTGTGCAAAATGGGAAAGGGAGATGCAAGGTAAATCGCTTTCTTTAGTGGAAACACACCAGCCAAATTGTGTTCTTAAAAGACCATCTATCATTTTTTCATTTTCATCTCACCCAACAAAGATGTTGCTTGTTTTCTTCAATCCAATGGCTTTGGCACTAGGAAAATCAATTTCAGTCGCTTGTTTATTTAATTATATTCAAATCTTTACATGTAGGACGGCTACACAGAGGAGGTAACCAGTTCAGATGCAGTACGTGTTCTTGTTGCTACAAGAGCAAAGCCTAATCCGGACAGTAATAGCATCCTTGACAGAGCATACTTCAAGAGCTTTTTGGATGTAAATTCATTCAAGCATTGTTTCTCTATATGATCATCAATGTTTATACTTGTTTCTGATATATCACTTTAGATATCTTCCAATGATATTCTAACAAACGTTTTCGTGTATAAAGGTTCTTAACCATCCTCATCAGACTGGAAGGTTCAATTTTACTACACAATTTCCTCATTACAAGAAAGTTTTCTACAAACCAGACTTCGGAACCAAAAGACTAGGGAAACCTGTTGTCTTCGATATGGATATGAGCGCAGGGGATTTTCTGGCTTTATTCTATCTCCTTAAAGTTCCAGTAGAAATAATCAACCTCAAGGCACGTGCTTTCAATTTTCCAGATTCTTTACAGCAGGCATATACTATTAGTCCTGTAAAAGCCAAGTTCGAAAGACTACAACTCTAGCTACCATTTTTATTTCAGGCGATAATTGTAACTCCAGTAGGCTGGGCAAATGCTGCAACAATTGATATTGTTTACGATTTATTGCACATGATGGGTCGCGATGACATTCCAGTTGGTCTAGGAGAGGTATTTGCAATGAACCAGTCTGATCCAATTTTCTCTGCGGTTGGAGATTGCAAGTACCTCAAGGCCATCCCTCACGGTAGTGGTGGCCTTTTAGACTCGGACACTCTCTATGGTCTTGCTCGTGATTTACCGCGAAGCCCTAGAAGGTATAATTTCCCTCCATAGATGTTTATGCCTTTTCTTTCCTCTTATTTGAACCGTGATCTTGCTTTATTCGGGACCCAAATATCGAAGGCTTATTTTTCTTCTCAAGGTATACTGCAGAAAATTCTGTAAAATATGGAGCTCCTCGCGACACAGATCACCCTGAGCTCAGGCAGCCCCTAGCACTGGAAATCTGGGATTCCATTGTTAGAACATTGGATCCAGGATCCAAAATTACCATATTAACCATTGGCCCCTTGACTAGTTTAGCCAAGATAATACAGAATGAGAATAATACAAGCTCTGTGATTCAGGTAAGTGGACTTTATCTGCTATTGTCAAGTAACTTGCAACTAATGTTGTGCCACGCAGTGGTGGTACACATGCTCATGATGTTTCAAATGTCATTGCAGGATGTTTATGTTGTTGGAGGACATATCAGCCATAGTGATACAGACAAAGGAAATGTTTTGACTATTGATAGTAATGAGTATACAGAACTAAATATGTTTCTTGATCCCTTGGCTGCTAAGACAGTTTTCGAGTCATCACTTGACATTACGCTCATTCCACTCGGCGTCCAACGTAGAGTCAGTTCCTTTCCTAAGATCCTAAGAAGTTTACGCCGCAAGACGAAAAGAACACCTGAGGAATTGTTTGTGCAGCGTTTGCTATCAAGGCTTTACCGCCTGAAAGAAACTCATCACAGATATCGTCACATGGTAAGGATTCTAATCTTAGCCTGAAGGCAAGCACCATTATATTGGTTATAGATAGTAATTGGATCACTTCATAGACTTTCTGAACATTGAAGGGCTTAAATTTGTTTGCTAAGAGAATGTAGTTGTATACGGGGAGTATGCTTGATCCTTCTCTAAAGGGAAGAGTCTTTTAGCTGCCATTAATGCTTGATCCTTCTCTAAAGGGGAGAGTCTTTTAGCTGCCATTATTGAATGAGCTTGCTCTGCAGGATACATTCTTGGGCGAAATCCTTGGTGCAATAGTCTTAGCTGGGGATCATTCCAAGCTTAAGCCAATCTGGCTAGCCAAACCTATCATGATCCTTGCTGAAGGTGATGAATCGAAAGATGGACAAGTTGTGATTGATGAAAAACAAGGAAAATTTGTCAAGATATTGGAGAATGTAGAGCCTGAGGCACATTATGATCTTTTCGCAAAGCAACTCACCGTTAAGAAGCAATCTGCTGTCGTTGGAAGCTTTGGTGAACAGAGAAGAATTTGGGGTGTGCCCTCAAATTGAATCAGAGGGGTGTCCTTACTGATACATTGGTATGAAAAATCATACCCTGACAGCAGTAAATGATTTTTTTTGTTTTTAATACTGTTATTAGTGGAGGATTTCACTGGATCAATCATATTTCTTGCAAAAATAGTTCTTTCTGTTTTGTACTTCGCACATTGAAAGAGAAACAAAAAAAGGGTAGCTTATACAGTCGAAAATTGAAGGTATACATTGAAAAACTGGGTGCTTTCTTTTGTCGAAGCAAAAAAGTATTTTAAACCTGTGAATTCGCATTTGGAAACCATGTGTTTTAAGTTTTAAATCAAGATTTTGATGAATGTCTTTGAAATCTTCTTATAGGATGAACTTTCAATTGGCACAATTTTTCTGGCTTTAGGTTGTAGTCGGTTTGGTTAATTTCTCGCGACAAAAAGAATAAAAAAGAGATAAAAAGATGCTTAGCTAAAAAAATATAAATATAAACTAAATATGTTTTTATAATAATTTTAAAGTAAATTTGTATATCTTCAAAATAAGAAGTAGAAGGAGACGCTATCGTTATTTCCATCTCTTTTATATTGTCATAATAATTAAATGCTATTGTATTTTTTTTTTTAAATCAAAACATAGTGAGAGAGAGAGAGAGAGGAAGTTTTGTTACTGTTTTAAAAGTCACATGAGCTTTAACTTCCCAGAGTGAAATGTGATTTTTTATAAAAACAATGTAAAGATGTATTAATTTTATTAATTAATTTTGAGGGGTGTATTTTAATTAATTAGATTATAAGTTTTATAAAATTACTAGTTTGAGCCCAATAAATTTTAAGGTCATTAAAAACTTACATAGTCATTAATTTCAGGGTTCAAATTAACCCGAATACTCACATTAATTAAAAAAAACCTTCATAAATGATAATTTTTAAAATAAAAGGTTGTCAATATCTTGAAATTAATTAACCTCAATTATTTTATTTTAAGTGTATTAAATTACTTCATAGTTATATTTATTTAAAAAACTATGTAATGTTTTAATTATTGTTTATGTTTGTGTTTTCTTTTTAAGAAACAATTCATTTAGTTTCTTAAAGAAAATATTTACAATTAAAAAAATTATTTTTTTAAGTTATGCACTTAATAATAATAATAATAATTTTAGTTTAAATGATTTCACTAAAACATAACATAATGGTTTATTATTGATTAGTACTTAAAAGTGCATTTTTATCAAGGTTTTATATCAGTATTTTACACTTGAAGTATCAATAACTCCTTAACTAAAACATGTTTTATAATAACAAGTCTGATACTATAAGATACTTTTAATTTATGGTAAATGTTCATCTTAAATGTAAACCTATCACATAAATTAAAGAATTGATTAATGAGTTCAACTACTGAAATTGAGAAGATAAAAAGAGGGTAAAGCTTAGAAGAGATGTTGGTTCATTCTAAACTAGAACACTGTTTAGTTATTGAATTATATCTGGAGCTGTAGAACTTAGATTTGGGTCTGTTTTATATGAATGGAAAGTTAAGACGTAGGCCTAAAACATTTATGGGAAGACAAAACTCAATTTTGTTGTTTGGAAGTCCACATCTTACCAACAACGGAGAAGTATCGAATATGTCCTGTAGCCCATACACTATTTAGCGTTCAGCCCATATCTTGAGCTCTATAAGTCCAAATGACCTTAATTTATTTTTTATTGGAAAATTGAGACAATTTTCTAGAACTTTCATGATTTAAATCTATTCGAATTTTGATGTTAGCAATGATATTTTTGGTAAACAAAAAGATAAGGATTATCACCAAGTCAAGAGTTAGCCACTTACTTAATAATTAGTCATCAAATTAATAGTTCACAATTTTGGCCTATAAAAAGAGATATTTGCCAAGCATTTAGGCATCTTGGTTTTCAGATCAAAATCATGTTCTTGCTTTCTCTTTATTGTAATGTTTAAGTTTTGTTTATATTAATAAGTTGTTTATGCTTCTCATTTCCTTTCCTTTACATAGTTAACTTTTATCTCATTTATATTTTTATCTTGTTTATTTATGTTTCTTTCTTTTATTATATTTATTTAAGTTTATTATGTCAAGGTGAAAAAGTTGCACTAATGGTGGAAAAATAAGTATAGTGTAAACTCAATATGGATTTTAATGTTTGATACTAATTGATTAGTACTTAAAAGTGTATTTTTTATCAAGGTTTTATGTCATCATTTTGCACTTGAAGTATCAATAACTCCTTAACTAAAGCATGTTTTATAATAATATATCTAATAATATAAGATACCTTTAATTTGTGGTAAATGTCCATTCTAAATGCAGGCCTATCACATAAATAAAAGGATTTATTGATGAATTTAAGAATTGAAATTGAAAGGACAAAGAGATGTCCAAACTTAGAAAAGAGATGTCGGTGTAATCCAAACCAGAACACTGTTCGGTAATTGAATTATATATGAAGCTGTAGATCTCAGATTTAGGTCTACTTTATATGAATGAAAAGGTAAGACATAAGCCTACTACTTTTATATGAAGCCCAAGACTTCGAAGGCCATTTTCATTTCCAAATTGTAGCAACAACAAAGAAGCCCGAATCTGTCTTCCAGCCCGAGCACTGTTCGGTATTTTGGCCATACCTTGAGTTCTAGAAGTCCAAATGAGCTGAAGTTTTTACACAAGAAAGATGAGACAATTGCCGACAACTTTCATGTTTGCAACTGGCTCCAGTTTTGACGTTATCAATGACATTTTGGGCAGACAAGAGAAGATAAGGATTGTCACCAAGTCAAAAGTTGGTCACCCACTTATCAATTAGTCATCAAATCAATAGTTCCCAATTTTGGCCTATAAAAGGAGGCATTTGCCATGCATTTAGGCATCTTGGTTTCCAGATCAAGATCATGCTCTTCCTTTCTCTCTTTGTATTTTTTATGCTTTGTTTTCATTAATATTAAGTTTATGCCTTTCATTTCCTTTCCTTTACTTAGTTAACTTTTATGTTCTTATTTTGTTTATCTATTTTGCTTTCTTTCATTATGTCTAGCTAAGTTAATTATGTCAAGGTGAAAAGGTTACACTAATGGTGTAAGAATAAGTATAATGTAAACTTAATATGGACTTTAATGTTTGATACTAACATGTTTTATATTTGTTATCTTGTTCACTCTTTAATACTTTGCTTGTTAAATGACTAATCTTGATTTATGTTGTATAACACTTGGTACAACAAATGCTTGGCACTTTCATAGCCCATAATGTATGGTATAACCGACACCTGAGCTATGAAAGGAACTTGATTTATTGTTAACATAAGTTATAATCATGAATGCTTGACGAGATTTACAAGTATTAGCATTAATTGAATAAGATGACTAATGTAATCATGTTAACAATATATAATCTGATTGGAACCTCCTTTGTGTGTGGTTTCCAATTCAATAATAAGAGTTTATACTATACTTGTTTGATATACCATTAGTGGAACCTCTAACCTTGACATTTGTTATTATCATTGTTTAATCGTTACATTAATATTCCATCTCAAAGTTCTCATCTTCTTCTTCTTCTTCTCCTTCTTTTTCTTTATTATTATTATTATTATTATTATTATTATTACTATTGTTGTTGTTGTTATTGTTGTTTTATAATTGTTGTTTATAATTTGTACAATTAACCTCCCTGTGGTTCGACCCCGGTCTTGCCGGGTTATTTATTACTTCGACACTCCTGCACTTGGGAGAAGACATCAATCTTTTAGTCGTGTCAAGTTTTTGGCGCCGTTGCCGGGGAGGTAAGTTCTTGTATAAATTATAGTATTTATTTTATTTTCTCTTTTCACTTTTCTTGTATATAACTTTGTTTCTTTTCTTTTGTTTCTTTTTATTTTGTTTTCTTCCTCCTTCTTTTGCTTTCTTCTTCTTTTTTTATTTTATTCCTACACGTGCATGAGAGTGTGGTCACGTACATCAAGTGGTAGACTTTGTAGGGTATCCTCATCATTTTCAGAAAATATGGCCGAAGAAGATAATCAATCACTTCATAATGAGAATAATGAGAATAACCGTGCTAGAACACTTAGAGACCACATGAATCCCACAAGAACAAGTGCACCATCATGCATAGTTTTTCATCCTGATGCATCTCATTTTAATTTTAAACTAGGTATTATTCAACTTTTACCTTCTTTTCATGGCTTAGAATTGGAAAATCCATACTTGCATTTAAGGGAATTTGAGGAGGTCTACAACACATATAATAATTTAAATTGTAGCATGAACACCATCAGATTAAAGCTTTTTCCTTTTTCATTAAAAGATAAAGCTAAAACATAGCTACAAAATTTAAGACCAGGATCCATTCGTGCTTGGGATGAAATGCAACAATAGTTTTTGAAGAAGTTTTTCCTATCTCACAAAACAAATTCTTTCAAAAGACAAATCACTACTTTCACTCAAAAACCAGGAGAAACATTTTACCAATGTTGGGATAGGTATTGAGACTTGCTTAGTACTTGCCCTCATCATGGTTTTGAAACATGGAGATTGGTTTCACATTTCTATGAAGGGTTAACACCTAAAGATAGACAAATGGTTAAATTGATGTGCAATGGAACTTTTGAAGATAAAGACCCTGATGAAGCAATGGAGTACTTAGACTTGTTAGCTGAAAATGCTCAAAATTGGGACACCGCGGGTACTTATGAGGCACCGAGTAAAACTCAACCTCATACATCTAGTGGAGGTATGTACAACCTTAGGGAAGATCATGACCTTCAAGCCAAGTTTGCATCTTTAGCTAGAAAAGTCGAGGCACTAGAATTGAAAAAGAGTGGTCAATTAAAATCTGTTGAAAACATTGTATGTCAAATCTGTGAAACAAATAAACACTCAACCAATAATTGTCCAACCTTGTCTTCTTTTAAGGAATGTCTCCATGAACAAGCCCATGCTTTAAATAGTTTCCAAAGGCCCAACCACAACCTATACTCCTAAACATACAACCCTGGTTGGAGAAATCACCCAAATTTCAGTTGGAAGAGTGATAATAACAATGTACAAACTTCACAACCACCGTTTCAAGCACACCATAATTTTTAAAATTCTCATGGATATGCACCTCCTTATGCTCCACCTCTTAGAAGAAATCTTGAGGAAACATTTCATGCATTCATTGAAAAGCAAGAGACAATCAATACTCAACTTGCTCAAAACATGACAGATTTTAAAGATACTCTTGCTAAATTAACATCTGCTCTCAGTTTCCAAGAGAAAGGTAAGTTTCCATCTCAAACACAACAAAATCCCAAAGGGCAATACAATGCAAATGCAAGTAGTTCCGGAAGCCAACACATGGATCAAGTCAAATCAGTCACTACTCTGCGCAGTGGTAAGGTTATTGAAAAACCCTCTCTTGAACCTTGTGAGAAAGATGATGAGTCAATCTCTGAGGGTAAAGAAGGGGTTGAATCTGAAAATTGCAAAGAAACGACTGATTCCCCACCAGTACTTCCATTTTTTCAAGCCATGACCAAACAAAGGAAAGTTAATCACAACTCTAAAATCTTTGAAACTTTCAAGCAGGTAAGAATCAATATACCTTTGTTGGATGCTATTAAACAGGTTCCTTCCTATGCTAAATTTTTGAAAGATCTATACACTGTGAAAAGGAAACTGAATGTGAAAAAGAAAGCCTTTATAGCCAAACAAGTAAGTGCTATTCTTCAGAACAATAATGCTTTGAAATATAAAGACCCTAGTTGTCCTACAATTTCTTGCTTTATTGGAGAGCATAAAATTGAAAGAGCTTTACTTGATCTTGGAGCTAGTGTGAATTTACTTCCATATTCAGTTTTTTAAAGTCTTAATTTAGGTGAGTTAAAACCAACTTCTATATTTCTTTTACTTGCCGATAGATCTGTAAAATTGCCTAGAGGAATAATTGAAGATGTGTTAGTACAAGTCGATAAATTCATTTATCCTATGGATTTTATTGTCTTGGACACAGAACCTGTTGAAGCATGTAATTTATTTCCTGTTATTTTAGGACGTCCATTTCTTGCAACCTCTAATGCATTGATTAATTGTAGGAATGGACTGATGAAGCTATCATTTAGAAACATGACATTGGAGATGAATATTTTCAACATTTGCAAGCAACCTGGAGATGATAATGATTTATAAAAAGTAGATCATATTGATGAATTAGTTTATGATCAACTTGAATGTACTTTAAGTAAAAATGAATTGGATGAATCTGAAGATTTGCAAATGATTTATTCTGAGGAAGAAATCCCGGATGAAAAAAGCACCGAAAATGTTGATGTGAATCTTTTGTCAACAATGATAACAAATTCGACATCTAACATCACACCAATCGATGATTACTTTCCTAACGAATCCTTACTTTATCTTAGTCCAATGCCTTGGTATGATAAAAATATTAATTTTCTTACTTTAGGAGATTTGCCAACTGATTGGAGTAATCAAGACAAAGAAAAGTTTTTGAACAAAGTGAAGAGCTTTTATTGTGATGACCCTAACTTATTCAAATATTGTCATGATCAAATATTTCAAAGATTCATTCCCGACAATGAGGTAAGTAGTGTCATTAAACTTTGTCATTCTGAAGCATGTGGAAGTTATTTCTCATAAAAAAAGATAGCTGCAAAAATCTTTCAAAATGGATTTTATTGGCCCACCATGTTCAAGGACACGCATGCATTCTGCAAAACTTGTGAAAATTGTCAAAAAGTTGATACTGGTCAAAAAGTTTTGTTTTATAATTCTCAACTTTATGCATTACCTAGAGAGCTAAGATCAAGATAGAGCAATCCTTATGGGGCCTATGATATTGAGAATTCAATGAATGACAATGATTTTAAGGAAAATGGACATCGTTTGAAAGCTTACTTTGATAAGTTTCTAGTGAAAATGAATCAACTCGTTGGAATAATCTTGTAGATAAAGGTTGATTATTTTGTTTTTCTCACATTGTTTTTGTGTTTCTTTTTGAGTGATTTTTGCTAGTTTCTCTCACCCCGGTTAAATGGCGGACAACGGTACTCCGTGACTTAAGTTGGTTCTTTCAGTTTCCCACAATAACTGATATCTGTGTATATATTTGTGCAATTTTTTGAATCTCTCTTCTAATTCTCATTTGAAAATGGACACTAATCTTGAAAAATTGAAAAAGTATTTTCCTACTCTGCCTCAGAATGCGATTACAAAAATTTACCGTGTTAGATGTGCAAGATTGAGATTGTTAATGAATTATGGAATTCCTGAAGATATTCGCTGGTTGATTGAAGCAAAGGTCTGATTATCAGGTGAGTCCTCTAATTCCTTTATTTCACATATGCCTGGAACAGGTAAAAGCACTTTTGCAAATAAACGTCGTGCAAAACGATTAGAAGTCTGTCATCGATGTGCTAGATGGACTTGTAATACACAATGTTGTTCTTTAGAAATGGTATCTATAAACCGTGAAGATAAAATACAATTCATTAAGGATGACCTGAGTAAGGAGTCTTTAGATAATCTTCTATGGACTCTTGAGACGCATCCTAGTGGAGATGTGCATCGTGCAATTCATGATTTATGGCCACTATTTCATAAAGAACATGATCGACTTAGTCTTGGAAATCTGACTAAAAAAGACCTTGTTTGCCAGTTTTTAAGAAAACTGGATGGGAAGCCTATCCCCGATCCATAGAGGGCGTTTAAGCCGTTCTTGGACGTAAAACCAAGGGAAGATGTGAGCCACAATCACAACAACCTGCACATACACATGCTTTTTCAAAAGTAAATAAATAAATAAATAAAAAGAGAGAGAGAGAGAGAGTGTGTGTGAGACTCCAGCTGGCCTACATATAGGTGTTACGATTGTTTTTCTAATTTCTCATCTATAAAACCCTCTTTTCCTTCCTTTCATTTCTACTCAACCCATACATTCAACAAATACAGAAGTGTGTAGAAATGGCAAGTTCCTCAAGTCATCATATAAGAAATATTTGTGTTTTCGGTGGATCTAGTCCTGGAAAAGAAAAGGAGTTTTTAGAATCAGCAAATCATCTTGGTCAAGTGCTAGCTGAGAGAAAGATTCATTTAGTGTATGGGGGAGGCAGTCTTGGGTTAATGGGAGGTGTGTCAATAGCTGTATTTTTAGGAGGTAGTCAAGTTTTAGGGGTTGTCCCCAAAGCTTTAGCACAAGGGGACATCATTGGAAAAACAATTGGAGAGGAACTTCAGGTCTCCACAATGTCAGCTCGAATGAATGCAATGTTTAACCATGCTAATGCCTTCATTGCTTTACCAGGTGGTCTAGGTATATTAGAAGAGATCTTTCATATTTCCTCTTGGGCTCAACTGCACATTCACCATAAACCCATAAGTTTGTTAAATGTTAATGGTTATTATGATAAGTTGTTGTCTTTTCTTGATCATGCTGTGGAACAAGAATTTCTAACATCTTCTGCACGACAAATCATAATCTCTGCTGCTACTACTGAACAATTGATTGACCAACTATAATCTTTCATTCCTGTAATTGATCCTTCCATGAGTCGTATAAATTGGTCAACTAAGGAAAGCCATAAAAAGCTTAGATTGGATTTAAGCCTTCATTTGTGAATCTTTGTGTCTTTTGGTTTTATTATTGTGTTTTGTTGTTACTTTTATTTGTTTTCGTGTGTTTCAGGTTTGTCAGTGTTCGTTATTTCAGGTGATATCTTTTATACTCTATCTTTCTTCCTTTAAACATTGAGGACAATGTCTCGTTTTGGTTAGGGGGAGAGGGTAGTAGTTGATAAAAAAAAAATTGTTTTTCATTTCATAAAGCATGTGCATAATTGTTGTTACTAGGATGGCAGAGTAAAGGAGCTCTTTTGTGACTCTTGAGACGCATCTTAGTAACCATTCTTAACAAGGTTTATTATAATACTTCTTGAAATATTCAGGTTTACAAACTCTCGCATTGTTATCACTTAATTCTGCTCATATACTTATTTAACATGTATTCTTAAACCTTAATTTACACACACACACACTTTAACATATGATTGTAGGTTGCATATTGGATTATTACATTATTTATGTTCTTTTGTTAAAGGTAACAACTAAGGGAAATGGATTGTATATAATTTAAAAAAAAAAAAGAAAAAAAAGAAAAAAAATGATAATAATAAAAATGTAGATAAGTTTGGTTTCGTAGCCTCCCTAACCTAAGCAATTAAGCCCGAAGGGGTGTTTTAACACCTAATACCCTAAAGTCAACTAACTTGGGAGCTATTGGCCCAACGCTTGTTACATGAGTTGAGGAGAAAAGCTTAAGGAAATCAAACATTGCACCATCTACCTATCAGTATCTGCGACCTGAGTTACTAAGCTCGTAGGGGTGTCTTAACACCTAATGCCCTAAGACCAACTGGTCTGGGAGTCATTAGCCGAAAGCTCGTTACATGGGTTAAAGATGCATGATGTTTTTAAATTATATGTATATATATTTTTAAAAAAAAAACAAGAAGAAAAAAAAAAGACAAAAATAATAATCCCAACCCAAGGAAGTTAACCTTAAACATTAGAACAAAAATTTTGTTTTCTTCCAAGAAAAGCCCTATAATTATGTGTTGATACATTGAGCACAAAAGAAAGGTTTATGAATATCTTGTTAAGAGGTATTGAGCAGGTATATAAATGTAACGAGAGTTTGTTTATCTGGATAGATTAATGGAAGTTAAATGATGAATACCTTGCTTTGTGGAATTTGCAAATTGTTTTTCTATTTTAACACTTTGATTACTAGGGACTAGTAATAAGCTGGTTGGGGGGTGTGATTAGTACTTAAAAGTGCATTTTTATCATGGTTTTATATCATCATTTTGCACTTGAAGTATCAATAACTCCTTAACTAAAGCATGTTTTATAATAATATATCTAATAATATAAGATACCTTTAAATTATGGTAAATATTCATTTTAAATGCAGGCCTATCTCGTAAATGAAAGGATTGATTGATGACTTTAAGAACTTAAATTGAAAGGGCAAAGAGATGACCAAAATTAGAAAAGAGATGTCGGTGCAATCCAAACCGGAATACTATTCGGTAATTGGGTCATATCTGGAGTTATAGATCTTAGATTTAGATCTACTTTATATGGATGGAAAGGTAAGACATAGGCCTACAACTTTCATATGGAGCCCAAGATCTAAAAAGGTCATTTTCAAGTCCAAATTGTAGCAACAACAAAGAAGCCCAAAACTGTCCTCTAGCCCGAGCACTGTTCAGTATTTTGGCCATATCTTGAGTTATAGAAGGCCAAATGAGCTGAATGTTTTACCCAACAAAGTTGAGACAATTGCCTACAACTTTCATGTTTTCGAGTGGCTCCAATTTTGACGTTATCAATGATGTTTTAGGCAGACAAGAGAAGATAAAGATTGTCACCAAGTCAAGAGTTGGCTACCCACTCATCAATTAGTCATCAAATCAATAGTTCCCAATTTTGGCCTATAAAAGGAGGCATTTGCCATGCATTTAGGCATCTTGGTTTCCAGATCAAGATCATGCTCTTCCTTTCTCTCTATGTATTTTTTGTATTGCTTATACTTTGCTTTCATTAATATCAAGTTTATGCCTTTCATTTCCTTTCAGTTTCTTAGTTAACTTTTATCTTATTTATGTTCTTATTTTGTTTATTTATTTTTCTTTCTTTCATTATGTCTAGCTAAGTTTATTATGTCAAGGTGAAAAGGCTACACTAATGGTGTAAGAATAAGTATAGTGTAAACTCAATATGGACTTTAATGTTTAATACTAACGTGTTTTGTATTTGTTATCTTGTTCACTCTTTAATACTTTGCTTGTTAAATGACTAATCTTGATTTATGTTGTATAACACTTCGTACAACAAATGCTTGACACTTTTATAGCCCATACTGTATGGTATAACCGACACCTGAGCTATGAAAGGAACTTGATTTGTTGTACATGCCTCCATTAGATGGATGAGGTTGAGTTTTACTCGGTGCCTCATCAGTACCTGCAGTGTCCTAATTTTGAGCGTTTTCAGCTAACAAGTCTAAGTACTCGATTGCTTTATTAGGGTATTTATCTTCAAAAGTTTCATTGCACATCAATCAACCATTTGCCTATCTTTAGATGTTAACTCTTCATAAAAATATGAAACCAATCTCCATGTTTCAAAACCATGGTAAGGGTAAGTTTTAAGCAAGTCTTGATACCTATCTTAACATGGGTAAAATGTTTCTCTTGATTTTTTAGTGAAAGTGGTGATTTGTCTTTTGAAAGAGTTTGTTCTATGAGAAAGGAAAAACTTCTTTAAAAATTGTTGCTACATTTCATCCCAAATACGAATGAATCCAGGTTTTAAATTTTATAGCCATGTTTTAGCTTTATCTTTTAATGAAAAAGGAAAAAGCTTTAAATTGATGGTGTTCATGCTACAATTGGAGTCAATATACGTGTTGCAGACCTCCTCAAATTCTCTTAAATGCAAATATGGATTTTCTAAATCTAAGCCATAAAAAGAATGTAAAAGTTGAATAATGTCTAGCTTAAAATTAAAATGAGATACATTAGGCATGTGGTCTTTAAGTGTTCTAACACGGTTATTCTCATTATGAAGTGACTGGTTATTTTCTTCAGCCATATTTTCTGAAAATGATAAGGATACCCTACAAAGTCTACCATTTAATATACGTGACCACACTTTCATGCACGTATAGGAATATAATAAAAGGAAGAAGAAAAGAAAAGAAAAGAAACAAAGTTATATACAAGAAAAAGGAAAAGAGAAAATAAAATAAATACTATAATTTGTACAAGAACTTACCTCTTCGGCAATAGCGTCAAAAACTTGGCATGACTAAAAGATTGATGTCTTCTCTTGAGTGCATGAGTGCCAAAGTAATAAATAACCCGGTAAGACCAGGGTCGAACCACAAGGAGGTTAATTGTGTAAATTATAAATAACAATAATAACAACAATAGTAACAATAAAAGTAGTAGTAGTAGTAGTAGTACTAGTAATAATAATAATAATAATAATAATAATAATAATAATTAAGAAAAAGAAGAAGAAGTTGATGAAAACTTTGAGATGGAAGATTAACATAAGGATTAAACAATAATAACAATAAATGTCAAGGTTAGAGGATCCACTAATGGTATGTCAAACAAGTATAGTATAAACTCTTATTATTCAATTAGAAACCACACATAAAAAAGGTTCCAATCAGATTATAAATTGTTAACATGATTACATTAGTTATCTTATTAGATTAATGCTAATACTTGTAAATGTTGTCAAGCATTCATTATTATAACTTATGTTAACAACAAATCAAGTTCCTTTCATAGCACAGGTGTCGGTTATACATACAGTACAGGCTATGAAAATGCCAAGTATTTGTTGTACCAAGTGTTACACAATATAAATCTAGATTAGTCATTTAACAAGCAAAGTATTAAAGAGTGAACAAGATAGCAAATATAAAACATGTTAGTATCAAACATTAAAGTCCATGTTAAGTTTACACTATACTTATTCTTACACCATTAGTGTAACATTTTTACCTTAACATAATAAACTTAGCTAAACATAATGAAAGAAAGAAACATAAATAAACAAAATAACAACATAAATAAGATAAAAGTTAACTAAGTAAAAGAAAGGAAAAGAAAGGCATACACTTGATATCAATGAAAGCAAAACATAAGCAATACAACGAGAGTAAGCAAGAGCATGATCTTGATCTGGAAACCATGATGCCTAAATGCATGGCAAATGCCTCCTTTTATAGGCCAAAATTATAAACTATTGATTTGATGACTAATTGATGAGTGGGTGGTCAACTCTTAACTTGGTGACAATCCTTATCTTCTTTTATCTGCCTAAAACGTCATTGATAACGTCAGAATTAGAACCTTTTAAAAACATGAAAGTTCTAGAAAATTATCTTAGCTTTCCAGAAAAAAAATATTGAGGTCATTTGGACTTCTAGAACTCTAGATATGGGCCAAACACTAAACAGTGTTTGGGCTGCAAGATAGATTCAGACTTCTTTGTTGTTATTATAATTTGGACTCGAAAATGACCTTTTTAAATTTGGGATCCTATGAAAATTGAAGGCCTATATCTTACCTTTCCATCTATATAAAGTAGACCTAAATCCGAGATCTACAGCTCTAGATATGACCCACTTACCGAATAGTGTTCCGGTTTGGACTACACTAACAACTCTTTTTTAAGTTTGGTCATTTCTTTGTCCTTTCAATTTAAATTCTTAAACTCATCAATCAATCCTTTCATTTATATGATAGGCCTGCATTTAAAATGAACATTTACCACAAATTAAAGGTATCTTATATTATTAGATATGTTATTATAAAACATGCTTTAGTTAAGGAGTTATTGATAATTCAAGTACAAAATGATGATATAAAACCTTGATAAAAATTCACTTTTAAGTACTAATTATTAGTTAATTTAAAAATATGTGCATACATGTTCTGCATAATTATTATGAAAGACATAATCATCATTCATGAAAACTTTTATAAGATTTGATGGGAATAATGAGAACTCTCATTTTCATTACACTTACAGTATAATTATGTTCGTAATATGAATTTTTGCTTGATTAATCTTTGTTGCAGGACCTTTGCATATTGGTAGACCAAATAATTAGGCATTAGACGGACTTTATGACATTAAAGACTTTTGTTGTGAACGTAATAAAATTTTTAACTTAAACAAAAGAAAAACAATAACTCTTTCCTTCGTAATGATGTTATTCTATCTATGTATGTCCTATATAATGAAGTCCTTAGACAAATACCTTATGTAATATGATAACTATGTATTTTATGTAACTAATTTATATGCTTGTTTTAGACTAATCTACTCCATTTATGTGTGTGTGTGTGTTCTAGGATCAACATGTATAAGTGATTTAAAAGCTTACTTTTTCTAGCGCATATTTTGAGTTATATTCTTATAAATATGTATGATATTGTTACTAAAAGGTGAAATGCATACATGATGTTGAGAATGTTTTTGAGGTCGAGATGTCATGAAATGAGTATTAAGGTGAATGATCTATATGGTTATAAAGATTTTGAAATGAAGGCAATTATTAATAACTTGGTATGCCCATTTATAGAGAAAATCTATCGAAATTTTGATAAAAATTTTAGTGAACCTTGCATGAATCCGGTTTCAAAAAAAAATTTACCATGTTTTTTTTCTATATTATGATTGATGTGTTATCCCAATAATTAGGATGTTATAATAAAAAATTTTGTTGTTTGGAAATGTTTTAGTAGAGGAATAACTGCACATAGAAACATTGATACTTCATGAAATGGAAGTAAAGAACAACTTCACTATGGTTTGACCCACCTGCATATTTAAATAACTACATCATACATTGAAATCTGACTTTAAGTCATATAAGTTCGTTAAGCATTCATGTTTTTCTAAACATTTGATATTATTCTAAGAACGATATTTTTTTATTTTATAACAGCAGCTCTATCTGTCAATGATTCCCATTTTTTTGTAAAATCTTAAATGCTGAGATAATATAAATAATGGTGATGATGATACAATATTGATCCTTTGATATATCTTGATTTAGTTTAATAAGGTGTCGAACTGAATCTATATGTCAAATAGAAATTTAGTACTTTATACCTAAACCATGTACTTTTAAAAGGAATGGGTTTATAAAGCTAAAATATATAGATCTTAAGGGCACTCCAAGCAAAATGTTGAATTATAGGATCAACACCAAGCTTTTTGTGATAGGATCTAAATTTTAAAGGTGCTACATATAACATCTAAAGGCTTATAATTGTTCTTATATTGTTAAGAAAAGTTCAATTTAGCAAATATTTACTCATAGCCCATACATTTAGGCATCTTGGTTTCCAGATCAAGATCATGCTCTTCCTTTCTCTCTTTGTATTTTTTGTAATGTTTATGCTTTGCTTTCATTAATATCAAAAAAAAAAAAACACCTTATTGAATCCTAAAGCTTTGCTTACCAATCATTTCAATATTAAAAAAAATTCCAAATGCTTATTGATCGAAAATAAAAAAGTGATCCTTTTTCTATTATTCTAAAGAAATAATGAGAATTTTTAGTCATAACTAAAAATTATGCAGAATTCAATAAAAATAATTTTTCTTATTACCTTTAGTTATGTATATTTTTGGATACCAAACACTAGTAACAAATTATTATGTCAAGACTTTTTATTTTTTCTCTTTTAATGATTTACTTTCTAGGCAACCAAGAAGGATATAAAATAAAGGTGAGGAAATATATCTCAAAATATTAGTATAAAAGAAGCTACCTTTCAAAAGAGAGGGACATGGGACATCACGATGAAGAGAAAAAAAAATTGAACTTTAGCATAATTAAATTCCATGCAGAATCATTAATAACTAAACAAAAAAATGCAAATCCAAAACCCAAATTGATTTAAATTAGGATTTTAGATATAAAGACTAAGCAATATTAATCAAATAGAAAAACTCTTGATTTCATAAGTTGAGATTTAAATGGCTTGTTAGATTCATTTTTCCTGACAATTTAACATAAAATTTGTGAAGGGCTCAAATTGTTGCACTTCCACCAACCAAGCTATGGATTCTTTGAAATTTTAAAAAAAATAAAAACAAACAAACATATGCATATATTATAAATAATGATAGCATTTGTGAGGTCTAGCTGTGTTATGACAGCAGATTAATCAAATTCTAGAGTTTCTAGATAGCCTTTAGTAATAACAGATGTATTAATGAACACATGTTGTTGTGTCTATAAAGAATAATATAGTTTGAGAAAGAAATTTATCAAAAGAATTATAGGATCTATTGACACGACGAAAAGATTAATGTCTTCTCCCAAGTGCAGAAGTGTCGAAGTAATAAATAACCCGGCAAAACCGGGGTCGAACCACAGGGAGGTTAATTGTACAAATTATAAATAGCAATAATACAACAACAACAATAATAATAGTAATAACAGTAATAATAATAATAATAATAATAATAATAATAATAATAATAATAATAATAATAGTACTAATAGTAGTAGTAGTAGTAGTAGTAATAAAAAAGAAAAAGAAAAAGAAGAAGATGAGAACTTTGATATGGAATATTAACGTTCAGATTTAACAACGATAACAATATGTCAAGGTTAAAGGATCCACTAATAATATGTTAAACAAGTATAGTATAAACTCTTATTAGTCAATTGAAAACCACACACAAAGGAGATTCCAATCTGATTATAGATTGTTAACATGATTACATTAGTCATCTTATTCAATTAATGCTAATACTTGTAAATCTCATCAAGCATTCATGATTATAACTTATGTTAACAACAAATCAAGTTCCTTTCATAGCTCAGGTGTCGGTTATACCATACAGTATGGGCTATGAAAGTGCCAAGCATTTGTTGTACCAATTGTTATACAACATAAATCAAGATTAGTTATTTAACAAGCAAAGTATTAAAGAGTGAACAAGATAACAAATACAAAACATGTTAGTATCAAACATTAAAGTCCATATTAAGTTTACACTATACTTATTCTTACACCATTAGTGTAACCTTTTCACTTTGACATAATAAACTTACGTAAACATAATGAAAGAAAGAAAAATAAATAAATAAACAAAATAAAAACATATATAAGATAAAAGTTAACTAAGTAAATGAAAGGAAATGAAAGGCATAAACTTGATATTAATGAAAGCAAAGCATAAGCAATACAAAAAAAAATAAAAAAGAGAGAAAGCAAAAGCATGATCTTGATCTAGAGACCAAGATAAAAAATACAAAGAGAGAAAGCAAGAGCATGATCTTGATCTGGAGACCAAGATGCCTAAATGCATGGCAAATGCCTCCTTTTATAGGCCAAAATTGGGAACTATTGATTTGATGACTAATTGATGAGTGGGTGGCCAACTCTTGACTTGGTGACAATCCTATCTTGTCTTGTTTGTCCAATCATTGATAACATCAAAATTGGAGCCACTTGAAAACATGAAAGTTGTAGGAAATCATCTCAGCTTTCTTGTATAAAACATTCAGCTCATTTGGACTTCTAGAACTCCAGATATGGGCCAAATACTGAACAGTGCTCGGGCTGGAGGCTAGATCCGGGCTTCTTTGTTGTTGCTACAATTTGGACTTGAAAATGGCCTTTTTAGATCTTAGGCTCCATATGAAAGTTGTAGGCCTATGTCTTACCTTTCCATCCATATAAAGTAGATCTAAATCTGAGATCTATAGCTCCAGATATGACCCAATTACCAAACAGTGTTCCGATTTGGATTGCACCGACATCTCTTTTCTAAGTTTGGCCATCTCTTTTTATCCTTTCAATTTCAGTTCTTAAATTCATCAATCAATCCTTTCATTTATATGATTGGCCTACATTTAAAATAAACATTT